>NC_139027.1:60697181-60937181 GCF_964662115.1 Mustela nivalis
CAAAATTTGCTTTGGTGATTCTAGGTCTTTGCATTTCCATACAGATTTTTAAATCTGCTTGTCAATTTCTTTTCAATTTGCTTAAATTTTGGCTGGGATTGCACTGAATTTATAGATAAACTTGGTAAGAATTGACATCTTGACAATATTGCACTTCCCAGTGCATGAATGTGGTATATTTCTTCATTTATTTTGATCTTTAATTTCTTTTAGCAGTGGTTTACCATTTTTAGTGTACAGATTTCACACATATTTTAAAAGTTTATCTTTAAGGGGCGCCTGGGTGGCTCAGTGGGTTAAGCCGCTGCCTTCGGCTCGGGTCATGATCTCAGGGTCCTGGGATCGAGTCCCGCGTCGGGCTCTCTGCTCAGCAGGGAGCCTGCTTCCTTCTCTCTCTCTCTCTGCCTGCCTCTCAGTGTACTTGTAATTTCTCTCTGTCAAATAAATAAATAAAATCTTTAAAAAAAAAAAGTTTATCCTTAAGAATCTCATTGTTTTGGGTGCTATAGCAAATGGAATTATATTTTTATTGCATTTTTCTACTTTTCATTGCTGGTCTATAGAAATACAGTTTGTTTGTTTGTTTTTTAAAGATTTTTTATTTATTTGACAGAGAGATAGAAAGAGCCAGAGAGCACAAGTGGGGCAAATGGCGGAGAGAGAAAGAGAAGCAGGCTCCTTGCCAAGGAGAGGCCCGATGTGGGGCTCAATCCCAGGACCGTGGGATCGTGACCTGAGCTGAAAGTACTCACTTAAGCAACTGAACCATCCACGCGTCTCTTTGTTTTTGTTTTTTTTTTAAAAGATTTTATTTGTTTGTGAGGCACCCCCACAAACGAATGTGTGGGTGGCTCAGCGAGTTAAAGCCTCTGCCTTCTGCTCAGGTCTTGAGACTAGGTCCTGGGATCGAGCCCAGCATCGGGCTCTCTGCTCAGCAGGGAACCTGCTTCCTCCTCTCTCACTCTGTCTGCCTCTCTACTACTTGTGATGTCTGTGAAATAAATAAATAAATAAATCTTAAAAAAAAAAAAAGATTTTATTTATTTGACAGAAATAGACATAGTGAGAGAGGGGGACACAAGCAGGGGGAGTGGGAAAGGGAGAAGCAGGCTTCCTGCTGAGCAGTGGGCCTGATGTGGGGCTTGATTCCACGACCAGGGGATCATGACCCAAGCTGAAGGCAAATGCCCAACGACTGAGCCACCCAGGCATCCCCATTTTTTTTTTTTTTTAAATTGTCTGTGGTCATGGGTTGTTGTGTTTTTTTTTTTGTTTGTTTTTTTTTTAGATTTTATTTACTTATTTGACAGGCAAAGATCACAAGTAGGCAGAGAGGTAGGCAGAGAGAGAGGAGGAAGCAGGCTCCCCACAGAGCAGAGAGCCCGATGCGGGGCTCGATCCCAGGATCCTGGGATCATGACCCAAGCTGAAAGCAGAGGCTTTAACCCACTGAGCCACCCAGGCGCCCCCCATTTTTGTTTTTAATATAGATCTACTTTTTGCTTATCTGAACTGTCTTTATTTCTTCTTCAGTTTTATAAGATAGTTTCATTGGATACAGAATATTTAGTTGTCAAAATTTTTTCCTATCATCACTTCAAATATGTTGTTCTGGTATCTTTTGTTCTTTGTTTTTTATGATGAGAAGCCTGTCATTAATTGTACTATTGTTCCTCTCTGTGCAGTGTGGTGTTTTCTCTGTCTGGTTTCGGTATTGTTTTCTTTATAGCTATTCTGCAAGATCTTTCTGCTAAAGTAAATTTCTCAGAGTCAGTTTCTTCTGACTGCTCTTTTCTTTTCTTTCTTTCTTTTTTTTTTTTTTAAAGATTTTATTTATTTATTTGACAGAAATCACAAGTAGGCAGAGAGGCAGGCAGAGAGAGAGAGGAGGAAGCAGGCCTGAGCTGAAGGCAGAGGCTTTAACCCACGGAGCCACCAAGGTGCCCCTGACTGCTCTTTTCTTTCTTTCTTTCTTTTTTTTTTTTTTTTTTTAAAGATTATTTATTTATTTGAGAGAGAGACAGTGAGAGAGAACATGAGCGAGGAGAAGGTCAGAGGGAGAAGCAGACTCCCCATGGAGCTGGGAGCCCGATGTGGGACTCGATCCCGGGACTCCAGGATCATGACCTGAGCTGAAGGCAGTCGTCCAACCAACTGAGCCACCCAGGCACCCCACTGACTGCTCTTTTCTTAAAAACGAATCACTTATATATTGCCTTGACCCTCAATAACAAGAATGTTTCTAGAATTTTAATATTAAGTATATTGTTAATTCTTTTCTTTTCTTTTTTTTTTTTTTTAAAGATTTTATTTATTTATTTGACAGAGAGAGAACACAAGTAGGCAGAGAGGCAGGCAGAGAGAGAGGAGGAAGCAGGCTCCCTGCTGAGCAGAGAGCCCGATGTGGGGCTCGATCCCAGGACCCTGAGATCATGACCTGAGCCGAAGGCAGCAGCTTAACCCACTGAGCCACCCAGGCGCCCTGTTAATTCTTTTCTGATAGAGACTTTTTATTTAAGGATTTTGCTTCTATCCCAAGCTTAGTAAGTTTTTTTTTTTAATCACAAGTGGGTATTTGCGGGTGCACCTGGGTGGCTCAGTGGTTTAGGCCTCTGCCTTCGGCTCAGGTCATGATCCCAGGGTCTGGGATCGAGCCCCACATGGGGCTCTCTGCTCAGCGGGGAGCCTGCTTCCTCCTCTCTCTCTCTGCCTGCCTCTCTGCCTATTTGTGATCTCTGTCTTTCAAATAAATAAATAAAATCTTAAAAAAAAAAAAGAAGTGGGTATTTGCAATCATTATATTGAATAGATTCTCTTGTGTTGAGCTTTTATTTTCCTGAGATAAACATTTTTTAGTTTTATTTTAATAAAAATTTGACTTCTTAATATTTTATTAAAATTTTTACATATGTATACATATATTTATATATAAGACTAGTCTGTTGTCTACTTTTAAATTAAAATGTATTGCATCTTTTTAAAAAAAGATTTGTTTATTAGAGAGAGAGCACAAGCAGTGGGGAGGAGCAGAGGGAGAAGAACAAGCAGACTTCCCACTGAGCAGGAAGCCTGATGTGTGGCTCTATCCTAGGACCCTGAGATCATGACCTGGGCTGAAGGCAGATGCTTAACGGACTGAGCCACCCAGGCACCCTGGATCTTTTTAATGTTATTTCAGTGAAAGTTGTGTCCATCACAGTATACATTTATTTCACTTTGTACAGCTACATAAATTAAATATTTCTAAAAATGGCACTTTTACATGTGAAGTACAGTATCATTCATTGTGTGAATCTTATCTTCTATCTTTGGTTTGATATTGTGCAATTAGATCATATATTAGATTAAGGTTTGTGTATTAGGTTATGTAAGCATTGTGGAATTGTCAGTCTTTTTTCTTTTAAGATTTATTTATTTCTTTGAGAGAGACCATGGGGTGAGGGGAGGATCAGAGGGACAGGAAGAGAATCTTCAAGCAGACTTCTTGCTGAGTGCAGGGAGAGTGCAATGCGGGGCTCATCTCATAACCTTGAGATCATGACCTGAGCCAAAAATCAAGAGCCATGGCCCAACTAACTGAGGCATCCAGGTGCTCTGAATTGCTAGTCTGTCTATCTTTTTCTTGGAAAATTTTAACAACAGAGGAATAATTGGTTTTTGTTTCTTGAAGTTTTAGTAGACATTAATTATAAATCCAGTTGAGAGGCTACTAAGGATAGATCTTCATTATTTTTTCAGTTTCTTCTGTTGAAAGTTATTTGGTTTTATTCCTCCTTCTTGAGTTAAATTTTAATTATTTGGGGACACCTGGGTGGCTCAGTTGGTTGGGTGACTGCTTTCGGCTCGGATCATGATCCTAGAGTCCTGAGATCGAGTCCCATGTTGGGCTCACAGATCCATGGGGGCTCTGTTTTTCCCTCTGACCTTCCCTCTCATGCTCTCTCTCTCACCTTCTCTCTCTCAAATAAATGGAAAAAATTTTAATTATTTGTATTTTCCTTAATTGTCCATTACATTCAGATAAGCAGTTCTCCAAATGTGGTCCAGGGACCCTGAGGGGTCCTTGCAAGGGATCCATAAGGTCAAAGGTATTTTCATAATAATATATAGTTACCTTTTCATTCTCACTCTCTCAGTATTGTGCAGTAGTTTTCCAGAGGCTATATGCTATGTACTGCTGCAGAAAATTGAATATAGAAGCAGATATGAGAATACAGCTATCTTTTATTAAGACATATCAAAGAGAATAGCAAAAATGTGCCATAATGCTGCTGTTCTAACAAATTATTTTGTCTGAAAATGTCATTTGTTAATGTTTATGTCAACATGTAATGAATTTATTACTTTTGCTATTAACTTTAAATGAGCTAATACATATTTTTAAATTAATCATTTTAATTGATAATTATTACTAAAGATAACCAGCATAGACAAAGCTATTTTGTCTCTCAAAAAATTTTAAGAAGGTAAAGAGTCCTGAAACTAAACTGAGAACCACTGATCTAGATTTAACAATTTAATTTTTTTGAGGATGCATGTACTGTTTTATAATTCTTGAAATCATTGAATAGAATATTCTACTGTACAGGTATATATATCTGCATCTCTGTGTACACATATGGATGTGCATGCATTTTTGGTTTTACATATTTGTTGTGTCTCCTTGTGTGCTCATGAGCAGAGCCCCAGCTTAGATGAGAGCACTGGCCTCGTTGGTCTTTGGGTCTTCTTTGTGGCTGATTTTGTCCACAGGCCAAGTTTTCAGAAGTGATTTAGACTTGCGAGCTGGCACATTTCAGGTAGGAGGCCTGAATGAACGGCACAGAGTTCCCTAGCCCCAGCAGGAAGGGTGGGAGTCTCCCCCAGAGAAGTTTGTCTCATAGACCCATCTCATCCTCTGATGGTTAAGCTGGATTTCTTAAAATCCATATCTTGCGCAAAGAAAGAATTCAGAGGTGTCCCTAGATTGAAGCTGCATGGTACAGAGTTTTGGCCACTGTACCTCCCATGCCCAGTATGTTTGGGGGCCTGCAGTCTATGCTTACTAGCCATCTGTCCTCGGTGCACTCCCTTCTCCAATTCCACTGAGCTGGACCATTTGATCTTATCTATAATGACTATCCAGAAGCCTCTGGCTCTAGAGGTCAGTACCCACAGAGACTGTTGCAGAGCATAGTTCTGTGGGCCCAGGACCTCCTGACTGCCACCCATGCACCAGAAGCTCCTTCTTGGAAGGATACAGTGTGAGGCATAGAGTTACTGGCCAACACCAAGACCAAGAACAGGGTTATAGCCTGGTAAAGCCTCAGGTTATTCTTTCAGGAAATGGACCAAGGACTGCTGTGCAAAAGTTAGTTTGAAGGCAGTGAGATCCTAGACTGGAAAAGACCCCAGTCCTCTTTGCTGTATCTTTCAAAGTCATTTCCTTTATCCTGACATGGAGGGTGCATAGATAGGTTGAGCAATTACCTGGATTTTTATAATAATCTCCTAACAGCTGTCTTTGTTTCCATGTTTGTCACCTGTCACTTTAAAAGTCAGTTCACGTCCTTCCTTTGCTTACCCTCCTAGTCTCCCCATCTCCCTTGGAGTAAAATCAAAGTCGTTTAATTGCTTCCAAGGGCTCATACTGGCTCTGCCCTAGCATTGTACCTCAGTTTTCTTTGACTTCATTGCTTATTTCTCTCTTCTTCCAAGGTTCAGCCACGTTGGCCTCCTTGCTGTTTATTCATTGGAAACACCAGGCAAACTTGTACTTCAAGGCCTTTGCTTGCTGTTCTTTCTGCTTAAAATGTTTCTTCCTCAGATATATTCGTGGCTTATTCCCTCACTGTCTTCATATCTTTTTTCAAATGTGGCCTTCTCAGTGAGGCTTTCCCTGACTATGCTATTTGAAATTGCAAATCTCTTCTTCTATTCCCCATTCCTCTTTTACTTTTCTGCACTTTATTTATCACTTCACATTGTATTTATTTCATAAAATGATTTGTGACTTGCTTGTTTTGCTTGTTTTCTGATTCTTGGCTATCAATTTTATAAGGGCAAGGATTTATGTCTGTTTTGTTTACTCATAGATGCGTAACACACATGGGTATGCACAATTACTTATCATTGGCTGTGGTTACTCTGAACCATATTCGGTATGTCTTGCCCAAGTACCTAGCATTAACAGCGGCATTTTTTATCTATGCAGTGGTCAGAGTAAAAGGAAGAAATGGTGAGTAGGAGGAGGGAGGTCCCACCTTCTCCCATACCCCGCAGGGTTCCTCCCACTTCTTTTCTTTGCTGAAGAAACAGAAAACCTTTGAGGTTGAGATAATATACAGTGGAGAAAGAGACAGAGAAATTATGTTCCAAGAGAAATGACAGTGTATTCTGTACTTTCTAACATGTTATTTAAAAAGAATAAAAGAAAATGAGGGGGAAACCCCCAAACCTTCTCCAAATACGTGGTTCTAGTCCCTTTTTCATTTCATTTTTTTTTTTTTTAGGTTTTATTTATTTATTTGACATACAGAGAGAGATCACAAGTAGGCAGAGAGGCAGGCAGAGAGAGGGAGGGGGAAGCAGGCTCCCTGCCAAGCGGGGCTCGATCCCAGGACCCCAAGACCCATGACCTGAGCCGAAGGCAGAGGCTTAACCCTCTGAGCCATCCAGGCGCCCTCCTTTTTCATTTCTAATGGTGCTTGCTTATACTAAGATGCAGTGGTTTTCAAACGTTTTTGCTTATATACCTGCCCTAAAAGCATTTTTAGAAAATATGTACTCCCTCACATATTTTTAAATTGACATCTAAAATATTTCAGTTATAAATTGAATTGGTAGTAAAGAATATCACTTTTAAAAATGTTTCCATTGGAAGGTATTCATAGGATTGGATTTTCTTAAAACAAACAAACAAAAAAACCAAACACCAAAAAACTGGAGTCTATCTCTCTCTCTCTTAAAAAAAAAAAAGAAAAAGATAATAGAGATAAATAAAACAAGATTGGCAAAATGTTGATAACTTGAAGCTGCTCAAAGGGTGCCTGGGAATTCATGTATTATTTTTTCTACTTTCACATTTATTATTTTGTTCTTTTCCTTTCATGTTAGAGATTTTCTCTAAATGACTAGCAATCTTTGTCCATTCATTGTTAAACATAGGGCATTTAAAAACTGATTGAAAGTTATGTCTATAGGGAGCAGGTTAGTGGGCTTGTTGGCTGGGTTTTATTGGAGGAGGACAGGTGGTAACCTGACTTTTTACATGGAGAGATCATATGTCATTTTCTGAAAGTTTTCTCTCAGAAGCCATCCCATTTATCCAAAGATGAACTCTTAAGTCTTCTGTCCACAGAGGTAGAAGTTTGGCTGCCTGAGTACCCAGCACAGGGTAGGAGCTTCAGGCTCTAGGTGAACTGTAAACTCCAACTGAACCCCTGCAGGGCTTGCCAGGAGCTGCTGACTGTAGATCCCTCTAGTTTGGCCTCCAGAGTTGAAACCTCCTCTTAACTTGGTGTCAGGGAGAGGACTGGGTCTCTCTGTTCCCCCTCTGTTAGCCTGTTTCACCCTGTGTTGTCTTACACTTCCATTCTCAGTTTGGCTGGATTTACTGGGGCAGGTATTTCCGTCTGCCAACACTTAAGAATCAGCTTCCTGGGCTCTGCCACTTTCCACTCCTACATTCCCTTTTTGTCTTCATATATGGAGAGTTGGGGTGATGAGTAATTTTTTTGTTTTTCATTGTAGATGGAGTTTCTTTTTCTGTTTGTCATTCTCTGTCTTATTTTGGGATGATTTTCCAAAGAAGAATCAGACAGAAAGGGCTTTATTCTACCACCTTGAAGTCACAAGTCTTTATTTTATAATAACAGATTACTTTTGCATATTTAAAAAGTAATACTTTTTTAAAAATTTTATTTTATTTATTTATTTTTTTCAAAAAGACTTTATTTATTTGACAGACAGCGATCACAAGTAGGCAGAGAGGCAGGCAGAGAGAGAGGAGGAAGCAGGCTCCCTGCTGAGCAGAGAGCCCGATGTGGGGCTCCATCCCAGGACCCTGGTCTCATGACCTGAGCTGAAGGCAGAGGCTTTAACCCACTGAGCCACTCAGGCACCCCTAAGTTGTTTTTTGTTTTGTTTTGTTTTTTAAAAATTTATTTATTTGACAGACAGAGATCACAGGTAGATAGAGAGGCAGGCAGAGAGAGGAAGGGAAGCAGGCTCCCTGAAGCAGGTAGTCCGGTGTGGGGCTTGATCCCAGGACCCCGGGATCACGACCCAAGCTGAAGGCAGAGGCTTTAACCCACTGAGCTACCCAGTTGCCCCCCCTAAGTTGTTTTTTTAAAATAAAATTCAGTCTTTATCCCTAAGAATGTATCTAGTGCAAATCAAGTTCAACACAGAATGATTTCAGTCTTGTAATTTTCTTGTGATAACTTGGAATAATTTTTAAATAGTTCTCTTCATAGAATTTTTGAGTTATTTATTGAAGAGAACTTTTTTTTTTAAGATTTTATTTATTTATTTGACAGAGAGATACACAGCGAGAGAAGGAACACAAGCAAGGGGAGTGGGAAAGGGATTCGAGTGGGGCTCGATTCCAGGACTCTGGAATCATGACTGAGCCCAGCCAAAGGCAGATGCCCAATGACTGAGCCACCCAGGTGTCCTGAAGAGACCTTTTCAACAATGAATAGGTTCTCAGCAATTAACAATTAATTTGTCTCTTTGGTATTCTAAAATTTAACATTTACTATTAAAATCTTTTTTTCTTGGTAATAATTTTGAAGTAAAATTGTATTTATGACTTGAAATTGAGCTTTAAATACATCGACATCTTTAAATACATCGATGTCTATTGAATCTGCAAGTTCACTTTACGTTAACAGGTATTTCAGTGAGGATGCTAGTTCTTTAAAATCAAAATCTAGGAGGAAATATATTTGCATCCCTCAGCCACACCCCATTGCTAACAGATATTTGTTGAGATGTCTTTGTTTCAGTGATATTAACACCAGAGTTACTTGAAATTGTCAAGTTATCCTCTCATTAGCATATGACACTAAAGGACAGGGCTGAACCATATCTTTTTTTATTATTAAACTTTTAAATTTGAGTATAGTTGACACATGTTATAATAGTTTCAGGTGTACAGCATAGTGACAAGTCTATACATTGGACAAGTCTATACATGATGCTATGTTCATCACGAGTGTAGCTACCATCTGTTCTGATACCTCACTCTGATAGTATAATGATATTATATATGACTAGGATATAAGACTATATTCCTTATGTTGCACTCTTTATTGCTGTGACTTATTCATTCCATAACTGGAAAGCTGTATCTCCCACTCCCCTTCACCTATTTTACCCATCCCTCAGCCCCCTCCCCTCTGGTAACCATCAGTTTGTTCTCTGTATTTATAGGTCTGATTCTGCTTTTTGATTGTTTATTCATTTGGGTTTTTTCTTTTTTGAGATTCCACACATGAGTGGATATCTGTCTTCATGTCTGTTCCAGAGCGTTTCATTCATTACAGCTGTTCTGTTTTTTCTGATCCCACTTCCCACCTCTATTCCTACCTCACTTTCCACCCCCATAGAATTTCCTCTTGTGATTATTTCCAATTAAATTCTTCAGAGCTAGGCGAACATCAGCACCTGAAATATTGGAAAACACAGTAGAAATTCTCTTTCTTAAAATTCACATCTTAGAAATAGGATTCCCCTGTGAACTAAATCAGTAGAGCTGTGCAACCTAATTTGGCCCACAGATTCAGTTTCTCTTTTCTGATTTGTCCTTGCTTTTCCCTTCCTGCTGTGTCAAAAATAAAAAGTTCAGTATTTTTTTTTTAAAGATTTTACTTACTTATTTGACAGATAGAGATCACAAATAGGCAAAGAGGCAGGCAGAGATAGAGAAAGAGAGAGAGGAGGAAGCAGGTTCCCTGCTGAGCAGAGAGGCTGATGTGGGGCTTGATCCCAGGACCCTGGGATCATAACCCGGGTTGAAGGCAGAGGCTTTAACCCACTGAGCCACCCAGGCACGCCAAAAGTTCAGTATTTTTAATGCTATCCGAAGGTTTGGGTTACCAACTTAATAAAAGCTGGAGTGAGAAGGGTTTATGTCCCACTTCATTTTTTTCCCCCTCTCAAGCCTGGTGGGAAAGAATGTAGAGGATATGGGTGGATTTTCAAAGATAGCTGGTGTTTTATTCATGAAAAGAGACTCAGACTCTGTCTGTTTGTCATTACATCATGGGTGTGACATCAGAGACTCAGGAAAAGAAGGCTGAGATTGAGGCAGGGAGGTGGTAGAGGTTAGGAGATGTGGGCAAGAAGTCTTTCCCTGACATGGTGGAGTCCAACAATGGTTATAGGAGTGCATTCTCCTCCCTCCTTCCTTTTTCTGCCACCACACCTGACACCAACCCTGACACAAAGTGAGGAGTGGGCCCTGGTGAGGCAGGTGCTCATGGTTGGGGGGAGGAAAGATGAGTGACTTGTTACTGACCTTGTTGTCCAGCCCAATTCTTAGCTGCCTGTTTGTGTGCAAGTAGAATACATAAATGTGTGTGTGTGTGTGTGTGTGTGTGTGTGTGTGTGTGTGTGTTGGAAGAAGAGAGAATAAGGGGTAATACCTCTAACGGTCCACACAACTGTTGTCCTTTTCCTGTTGATACAAGGCTATATTTGTATTATCTTTGTTATTTTAAATGAGTCCAGGAGATGTATAAGATTCAAAAGATTTTAGAGTTTTAAAAAGGGCCTTAGTGGTAATTTAGAAACCATAGTGTCACTGCTGGTCGCCAAGTCCTGGTGGTCTGTCTCCATTTTCTCTTAAAGCTATGTACTCCTCTCCATCCCCACACTGTATTTTCCCATGTATGATAATGAGGTAATTTGATATAAGAACTCTTTTATTTTCTTTTTAAGCTACCATATAAGAAAAATAGTGTGCAGATGGTACTTTATATTGTGACTTGATGAATTAGAGAAGATCAAATGTCAAAAAAGAAAAAGATCAGGGACGCCTGTGTGGTTGAGCCTGTGTGGCTCAGTGGGTTAAAGCCTCTGCCTTCGGCTCAGGTCATGATCTCGGAGTCCTGGGATCGAGCCCCACATCGGGCTCTCTGCTCAGCAGGGAGCTTGCCTCCTCCTCTCTCTCTGCCTGCTTGTAATCTCTGTCTGTCAAATAAATAAATAAAATCTTAAAAAAAAAGAAGAAAAGAAAAAGAAAAAGATCAATTGTTGTCCGTAGGACTTTGGATATACATAAATGTGGCACTTCTTCTGTTATAGTTTCATTCTTTGGAGTCGTGCCCTAGGTTGGCACTTAAAACCTGCTGACCTTTCCAGTTTCATCTCTAGTTGTTGAACCCCTACTCACATTTATACATACGTTATATATATGCTAAACACCAGCTTTACTGAATTGTTGCTCCCCAACATGCCATTTAAAAAAAAAATTAACATATAATGTATTATTAGCCCCAGGGGTACAGGTTTGTGAATTGTTAGTCTTAAACACTTCACAGCACTCACCATAGCACATACCCTCCCCAATCAACATGTCATTTTTTAATGCCTCTCTCTCAATCCTTCCTTCCTGACACCTCTGCTTAAATCAGCCTCAATTTCTGACCTGCTGTTACACACTCTCACTGGTTGGTGCTAGATGAACCCTCATCTCAGAACTCTTAAGATAAGCCATTTCCAGGCATCAACTTTCCATGGTGTGCATGTGTGCATGCGTGTGTGTGCTAGCAAATACATGAGCACTTTAGTAAGCACATTATTCAACTGCTCTCTTTAGCACTTGACTAGAATTCTCCAATAAAATTAAAACAGAGTCAAGGATTAAGTTGTGTGGTTCCTGAATTTTCAGGAATGACATATTGCCTTTAGTACCAAATTTGATTAAACTTGATAACTTTAATGCCACTTGGTTCTGTTGGGGAGGAAGAATTAAATTGCTTACTCTAGAGAATAATTTTGTTCCCACTGACTAAGGAATAGAACATTCATCAAAATTATCTTAGTGACCTGAAAGAGAGAAATGTACTTTTCTTCCCCAGCAGAAGCAGGTCTAGGACGTTATTAGCACGTAGTAAAAATTGAATAATTGAGCAACACTGACTTCTTTGGGATTCAGCCTTCCAGCCCCTGCTGTGTGATTAGTTCTGTCCAACCTGCTGGCATGCTTGAGCAGGAAGCCTGCAGAGGATTAGGAAGGAAAAACCCTTTGGCAAATCTCAGGTACTGAAGACATTTGATTTAATTTTATATGTTATACATGGTAATCTGGTTTCCCTTGGCAACCTCCAGTTCTGCCCTATTTTATAATCAGAGGATGGCAGGACACATTGCATATTTGATGGTATCACCTGGAAGTGACTGTAGAAAACAGAATTTGCTTCCAAAGAGGAGAGAAGAAGGTCACTAAAAAAGGACAGAGGAATCTGAGTCCCTTAAAGAAAGGACAGATAATTCTGTATAGCTTAGATACGTAGGAGGATTTCACTGATGAGAAAAGTTCCAGGACTATCCATAGCAGAGCAGTTTGGGAAGTGAGGGAAAGGAATCAGTCTTGTAAATCTTTTTTTTTTTTTTTTTAAGATTTTGTTTATTTATTTGACAGATAGAGATCACAAGTTAGGCAGAGAGGCAGGCAGAGAGAGAGGGGGAAGCAGGCTCTCTGATGATCAGAGAGCCCAATAAGGGGCTTGATCCCAGGACCCTGGGACCATGACCTGAGCCGAAGGCAGAGGCTTTAACCCACTGAGCCACCCAGGTGCCCCAAGTCTTGTAAATCGATTCAGGGATGATAATTTGGGGCACCTGGGTGGCTCAGTGAGTTAAGCAGTTGCCTTCAGCTCAGGTCATGATCCCAGGGTCCTGGGATTGAGGCCCACTTTGGGCTCCCTGCTCAGCAAGGAGCCTGCTTCTCTCTCTCCCTCTGCCCCTGCCCCCTCACTTTGGTCTCTCTCTTAAATAAATAAGTAAATAAATAAATAATATTTAAGGGGGGAAAAAGATAATAAATAAATAATATAAATAAATAAATAATATTTAAGGGGGAAAAAGATAATAATTTTATCATTTGTGAATTGCAGTTAAGGTTTTTTTTTTTTTTTAAAGATTTTATTTATTTATTTGAGAGAGAGACAGTGAGAGAGAGCATGAGCGAGGAGAAGGTCAAAGGGAGAAGCAGACTCCTCATGCAGCTGGGAGCCCGATGCGGGACTCGATCCCAGGACTCCGGGATCATGACCTGAGCCGAAGGCAGTCGTCCAACCAACTGAGCCACCCAGGCGTCCCTGCAGTTAAGGTTTTAATTAAAAATGGCAGTGATAGTTACTGTTTGTTAAGTACATGCCAGGAATCTTTCTTGGTTCTTTATGTATACAGCTTCATTAAATTCCCACAATCTTCCTTCAAGGGGAGTATTAATATCCCTATATGGATGAGAAAACAAGTATTTATTGATCTCTTAAAGTATGGAGGCTGGAGGATGGTGGGGCAATATTGACTACAAGGTTTCAACTTTGGGAGACCATTCTTCATTTTCATTTTTTTTTTCAAGATTTTATTTATTTATTTGACAGATCACAAGTAGGCAGAAAAGCAGGCAGAGAGAGAGGGGGAAGCAGGCTCCCCGATGAGCAGGGAGTCCAAAGACCCTGGTCTCCTGACCTGAGCCGAAGGCAGAGGCTTTAACCCCCTGAGCCACCCAGGCGCCCCCCATTCTTCATTTTTTCCTCTGATCTTAAAGTCCTGTAAGTCCTAATAGTCTCTATTCCAAAACGGTATACTAATCCCCATTCATGATGACTTTTAGCTAGCAAAGTAAACATACCACTGAATCAGAAGGTACTGTTGAGGTGTTTAGGCATTGGGAGCAGTTCTAGTTCTTACTTGGCCAGTAATTAATTTATTCTGCTTGACTCATGTCTGAACAATGTAATACACTTAAGACTTCCAAATAATTATAAGTCTTCACAGATATCTAGTGCCTCAGTGGTCATTTGAAGTGTAAAAGGACAGGATTCTACATATGAATGGTAACATTTGTGTGTGTGTGTGGGTGGCAGGTCTTGAGGGTAGATGTGAGTGATAATGAATGGCCACTTTTGTGACTGGTGGATGTGGAGACTGCATAATGGTCTTTTATCGACTTATGCAGGTATACTTCGTCATGTTCACAAAATGACATACTGAGGTAGGACATGTCATCAGCTTTCTGTCAAGTGACAGCTTTGGGAGCCTACTGGCAAACTGAGAAATCTTAATGTCACACACTTATTGTGTAAAGCATTTTATATGAATTTAATTTAATCCTTATGACAATTGTGATTGTGAATATTATTGTCTCCATTTTAACAACTTTTTCAGTTTTTTTAAATTAATTCTTTCCAGAACATTTTCTCTAACATTTTGTTAAGAGAATTTTTAAGCATACAATAAGGTTCAAAGAATTGTACAGTGAACACCCATATACCCACCTAGATTCTATAATTGTTCCCTTTATTATATATCTTGTCACCAGTTTATCCATCCACCCATCTTGGTTTTTGTTGTATTCTGAGTTACAGATGTTGGTACATTTTACTTCTAAACACTTACATGTGGATATCATTAATTAGATAGAGTTAAAAGTGTGATAGCCCTATTAAAAAAATGAAAACAAAAAACTGAGGCCTTCAAATTCTGTTTGGGGGACATAGTATGTCTTGGTCACTTTTGGCCTTCCTCTGTGAAATAGTAAGATATTTTAAGAAACAAATAAGCTACTCATGTTAAATACTGATACCTCATTAATGAAATAGAAATCTGTAGGGAGGAGGAAGATACTCCTGTTAGGTTCCTAGGCCACAAGCAACCCAACACTGCAAAGTGGCATCTTTCTTCATTTCCTTAAATGAGTATGAGGTCATTGCCACATTTCTGAACACTAACTCCTCCCCTAAATAAGAGACTTTGCTAAGGAATATATTAGTTAAGCACTTTAGTAATGATATTGGAACTTCATTTCAATGAACATTTTTTCTCTTTTTCTCTTCTGGGTGTGACTAAATTGCCTACAGCATGCTGCATGGTTGCTGGTAAAACAGGAAATGGGGTAAGTAATTTAGGTAGGGAATTTTTTCTACCATTTAAATATGAGCTACCTGATTCTTAAAGTACTTTTAATACTACTCTCTCTTTTTTTAGAGTGAGTTCACTAGCTCTTAGAGAAATAGAAAGAGAAAAATTTTATTGTATGAATTTAGGTGTCATCTTTGTTTAATTAGTTTATTTGCATGGTGCATTATTAGTAGTCTATTAAAGTGGATTTTTTTAATAGATTTAACATGAATATAAATATGTATTTTATATTTTTACATTAGGCTTTTATATAATGTAGCTTGGCAAGCTATTATAAAAGAATAAATTGTATACTAATTTTAGAAACTAAATTATAAAACTACACTATAAGAGACACAAAGTAAAATCCTACTTAAAGCAGAACAACAGTGAGTTTTTTATACATAGATAAAAATATATAAAACATAGGCCCACAGTCCTTTATCTGAAACCCCTGGGGACCAAATCTGTTTTGAAATTTGGAATTTTTTTTAGATTTTAGAAATGTAATTTGGTGTTAAATACCATATATAACATATCCCTCCCCTCCATGGTCTGAGGTGGTACTCTATAATTAAACACATTAATCTTTCTGTAGTGAAACGTGAATATTCACACTAAGTTTGATACACAAAATCTCTAAACAGCCTCACATGTTCAAGACACTGTTTGGTTGCCAACTGAGTTAAGAAAAAAAAATCTTTAATTTTCCAGCCCTTTTGGGATTTTGAGACTAAAAATTCCATACCAATATAAAAAAAGGGCCATGTGACTACTGAAGTTTCCTGTGTACTCTGGAGAGAAAAGAGAAAGCACAAAGAAAAGTATAGATTTCTGTATTAGAATCTTATACTTGGTTAAGTGATTTTAAAAAAAGTAATTCATTGGGTTTTTTGTTTTTTTATTTTCTATTTTACATCTGCTTTTCTGAAAGGGTAGTAGCAGTATATCTACCAGAGGTTTTGAGGTTTAGTTAGGTTATGTTAAATTAGTCTCAAATGCTTGTGATTCTGGCATAATAAAATTTGATCCTATGCTTGATAAATTTTTGGCATAGTCAAAGCATGCTATTTTCTAAATGTTTCCAGTTTCCATCCACATTGGCTGTGAGTTGCTCTTATTATTCTTTATCACAGAATTTTGAACTAAGCTTAGTTATTCCAAAAGATCCTGTTCATTATAGAGATATTGGCACAGAGGAAATACAAAATACTAATCTTTTCCTCCGTGTCTGTAAGTTCACTCTACATTCAAAATATTGTGGAGGAATCACCATTAAAGATTTGATTCAAGAAATTAAGGAAAATTAATTGTGCTTAGGTATTTGGGTTCATCTTTCTTCTGGAGTGGTGGTCATGTTGTATCTATAGTAACAGTGATTGCAGTTGATATCCTCATCAGTAGTTATCGGACACAGGAGAGAGGGAAATGCGGTTACTAAGAACTCAGTTGGGACTGAATTTACCTCAGTGACCACTAATTCCTCTACAAGACCATCAGGCATATGCTAAGAACCTCTGAAAACATTTATTCTAAGTTATATTAGGAGAGTTATTAAGGCACACTAAATTTGCAGGATTCAAAATCTGGTATTTTAAGTGTTAAATTTTTGCCTTGTATAGAAGGTTAATGTTTCTGAGATGTCTATTAACCCCTTTCTACTGCTCTTTAATCTAGAAAGAAAAAATACCTGTAGTTGTTTTTTTTTATTCCTTTTAATATGTCTAAATATATTTCAAAGACTGTGAAGAATTTAAAATACCAGTAGTCTTAACCTGTATTTAGGATTGCTTTTTGCTGCAAGTCTTTGTGCTCTCTAGAATCTAAACAATGTTTTTTTTTTCTTTAAGATTTTTATTTATTTATTTGACAGACAGAGATCACAAGTAGGCAGAAAGAGAGGGGGAAACAGGCTCCCTCCTGAGCGAAGAGCCTGATGTGGGACTCGATCCCAGGACCCTGAAATTATGACCTGAGCCGAAGGCAGAGGCTTAACCCACTGAGCCACCCAGGCACCCTTAGAGTCTAAACAATGTTTAAATAGTTTCCTATTCTGTTTCACATTTCAACTTTTTTATCCTTTAAAATGTATTCTCATACATTCCTTTTCAACTGTGATACTGTTTTATGCAAATATCATTAAACTGTTGGTATAATATCAAGATAGTCTTTTAAAATACTTAAAAAGTTTCTGATATTCAGAGATTAGGGACAGTTTAAGAAGTTCATGGGGCGCCTGGGTGGCTCAGTGGGTTAAGCTGGCTGCCTTCAGCTCAGGTCATGATCTCAGGGTCATGGGGTCCCACATCGGGCTCTCTGCTCAGCAGGGAGCCTGTTTCCCTCTCTCTATCTGCCTGCCTCTCTGCCTACTTGTGATCTCTCTCTGTCAAATAAATAAATAAAAATTCTTAAAAAAAGAAAAAAAAGTTCAAACAGTGTTTCAGTAAGTTCTTGAATGTAGAGAGTAGTTTGATTATTTGTCAGATGTAGGATTTATCTATTTCATTGTTAAACCACAATCCCAAAGCATATGAAAGCATTCTGTGTAACCAGTTTTACTCTCAGCTGTGTAGAATGTGTACATCAACCATTTCTTAATTTGTATTCTTAGAGGATAGTTGTTGTTATATGTTTTTTAGATCAATTAAATTTAGTCATTAGCTAAATTTGTTTTCTACCTATGTTAGTAGTGTATTTTTGTCTTCAAGAATTAAATTACAATTAATTTTTGATATAAGCTGTCATTTGTATCAGTGAAAATTGGACATAAAAGAAGTGATTCCCAAATTGGTCCTAATATCTCTTTTGTTAAAAGCAGCCCTGTTTATAGTCATAAAACTGATTATTTGAATAAGACTAATTATTGGAATGGTGTGAACTTGTTAATTCATTAGTGGTATCATAGTATTCTCAGCATAGTAAAGCACTTTTTTTTTTTTTTAAAGATTTTTATTTATTTATTTGATGGAGATTACAAGTAGACAGAGAGGCAGGCAGGGAGAGAGAGGAGGAAGCAGGCTCTCTGAGCCCGAGGTGGGGCTTGATTCCAGGACCCTGGGATCATGACCTGAGCCAAAGGCAGAGGCTTTAACCCGCTGAGCCACCCAGGCGCCCCAGCAAAGTACTTTTATTAATATCACACCATGCAGGTTTTTTTTTCTTTTTAAAAACTTTAGTTGCTTTCTTTTTTATTTGATTTTTAGTTGGCTTCATACCCAACGTGGGACTTGAACCCATGACCCTGAGATCAAGCATCCCATGAGACACCCCCTTCAGTTCCTTTCTATAACAATTTTGGGTTACAAACTAAAAGCTAGAGATCATAACTGGGACTTCCCCAAACCTATTTATTGGCTTATGAGTAGATTCGGGGGAATATCAGGTTTTTATTCAGACATTTTTCTGATATTAAAGTGACAAGCATTACAGCACATTGATACTTTAGGATTTAATGTTTCTTCTTTAGCACTGAAGTACAGCTTTCATACTGATTTCCCAAAAGTAAGCCCCATTATCAGGACGAGAGTAGATGTAAACATTTTTAGTCTGGATGAGATTATTGTAATACACAGTTGTGTTGTTTCTAAACAATCCCTTCTATTCCACCTTTCTGTCCTCTGATGTATAAATCCTGGAATCTGGTAGCTCAGAAAAACTCATCAGTATACTTTTGTCTTTGAAGCTTAAAAACTGTCTTATGTACCATTTTAAAAAGCCATTTTTTTGATTCTACTAGACTGTAAGGTCCATGAGTGGAGGAATTTTTGTCTGCTTCCTCTCTGCTTTCTAGCTAATGTGTAAAAAACAGTGCCTGGAACATAGTAGGCACTCAATAAATATTTTTAAATAATTGCATAAATTCTTGCCTTTAGCAGAAAAAGTGAAGTTTTTCATGTCAGTGAATTAATTTTTATGTTATTCAGAAAACAGAGTCTGTCTCTGGGAAGAAATGATATTGTTCAGCTGAAAGAAGCCTACAAATGGATAACTCACCCGCTAATTTCAGAGGAACTGGGTGTTCCCATTGATGGAAAGGTATTGGGTCATCTGCATTGTTAATTTCATTCTCTGGTTTTATGAGTTTTACTTCATTACATGGCAGAATTTTGATTAGCCAAAATAATCTTCTTTTTAAATAACCTAATGGAGAATTTTTAAACTTTTAAAATACTTATTTCTAGCAGTTTTAAATTGAGAAAGATTTTATTTTTAAAGACTTCTTTGTGATCTAAGGCATTTATGAGTGTAACAAATATAGTGTACCATAATTGACTTTAAAAGATTAGAAATGAATCTAAGCCTTCAATATGTTTATAGTTTAATTGGAGAGACACATATACTGATACAAAGCAATACGTAAGTAACTATGAATAAGTGTGGAGTTAACTCTAGACTATTTAAATTTGGTTATCTGTGGCTAATCTTGTTTTCAAATATAATCAGTCAACTATAGTGAGTATGGGTTCAACCTGTCCCACCTTGTTGTATCTCAAGTCCCTCTATTTTAGGTAAAGACTGGCTTTGAAGCCAGAACACTTAGTCATCTCCCCTGTTCCAGAATGGACCTTGCCTCAGTCTCCAGAATGGACTGAAGTTTAGGGAAGAGCTCAATAGTTTTTCAGATGTGGAAACAGGATATATTCCCAGCTCATCTTAAATTAGATTTTAATAGTATGGCCTCATTGCTTCATGATTTTGCTTGAAGGAAATTCCCTGAATATCAGACACACCCCTATTCAAGTAAAATCACAAAACTGTCTTTCAAAGCTAGATAGTTAAAAAATTATTCACCATTTAGAATTATATAGCTCTGTTTCCTTCTGTTAGTAAGAATAAACTCTCTCCTTTAAACTGAATACTGACAGAATAGAGAATAAAACCACTTCACACATATATGGAGGGGAAATGAGGTAATGAAAGTACTTTGGAGATTAGAGAAGTCATTGATGCAAAATATTTTTACCTCAAACTTCAGTTTTGAAGCATAAGTAATTTTACATGTTGAGCTAGTGAGAACAGAAAATGGTAAACAAAAGATGCAACAATATTCTAATAGATTCAGAATGAGTGAAGTTTTCTTGAGTAAAAGCAAGTCTTATAATTTTAATTTTACTTTGTAAATTAGAGGGGAAAGAAAAAATTTGGCTATTAAGTATTATGATTCTAGAGAAGCTAATATGCTTGTTAACAATCCAGTGCAATCAGTAAATACGGAAATAATCAATTAAAAAGATAATATTGTTACATGGTATGGGATTTGTCATTTTTCTCAATGTGGAATTTTGTTCTCTGTGAAGATTAATGTATATAGAGTATGAAATTGTGCTTTTTTGTATGCAAGGATGTTTATTATAGCTTTTTTTTTTTTTTTTTTTTAAAGATTTTATTTATTTATTTGACAGAGAGAAATCACAAGTAGACGGAGAGGCAGGCAGAGAGAGAGGAAGGGAAGCAGGCTCCCTGCTGAGCAGAGAGCCCGATGCGGGACTCGATCCCAGGACCCCGAGATCATGACCTGAGCCGAAGGCAGCGGCTTAACCCACTGAGCCACCCAGGCGCCTATAGCATTTTTTAATAATGGAAAAGTTTACAACTTAAATGTCCAACAGTCTCTAGAGTTGAAGAGATGAAAGATGTCCACAACATAATGTTAATTAAATAAAGAAATTTTCTAAAAGTATGTTTAATATCCTAAGAAGCATATATATTTATGTTTATATTCATAAAAATGGCTAGGAGGAAACACACCTGTTAATATGTTATACCTTGGTGGTGTGAGATTAAAAATATATTCTGTTGGATTATTTTATAACTTGTATGTATCATTTTTATAATAAAAATTAAGATCTCTCTTTTAAAACTCAAATTCACTAAGAAGTGTGAGCACTCAAAGTGCCACAAAATAAATAATAAAAAATAAAGGCTCCCGCAGAGATTTTAAGCATGTATATAATGAAATGCTTTTACCTTGCTAATAATTCTAATCATAGGGACAATTCTCCTTTCTGTTATCTCTTTCCAATTCCCTGAATTCTCTTTCATCTTCACATTGAATTTATATACATACACAAAAATCATACAAATTTATTAAAAAAATTTTTTTTTGCAGAATCACTAGTGACTGAACTTTAGAAGTAAACAAACAAACAAACAAACAAAACTATTTCCTTTCCAGCTGTCCTGTGCACAAGCTGATTTGAGAACAGTAGTATTTCCAGTTTTCCTTGTCACTATTTGTGAGCCAATCTTTGAGAATTAATTTCTATTTCCATTCATAAGTGGTTAGATGTTGGTTTCCTTTTGCTCATTTTTAAACTGTCTTTATAATTTTTAGAGCTTGTTTGAAGTGA
This sequence comes from Mustela nivalis, assembly GCF_964662115.1. NCBI lineage: Eukaryota > Metazoa > Chordata > Mammalia > Carnivora > Mustelidae > Mustela > Mustela nivalis. The sequence goes on from NC_139027.1 coordinate 60,718,649, forward strand.
GTGTGGTCTTTGCTCACCCAGAAACAGTTGAGGATTGCCACTTCCTGTAAGTTGCTACGTAAACAACAATGTCAGTTGTGTAACATTGTTCATGCTTTTTGGTTTTTCATGAAACAGTGTTCCTCCTCTTTGTAATGAGCCTATCAGAACTTATCATGTCTTAGTAGGTTTAAAATGTGCTGTCTAATATAAAGGTATAAACATCCCACTACAGTTGGTATAGGGATTAATTTTGTTTGCTCTTAATATGTTGAGTTTAGCAGCCATATATATTAAGATATATAAAATATATTTTAGTTATATTCACCCCAAAATAAACCCACTAACTTTTTTTTTTATAAACTTGAATTTTACTTAGACGTGTGATATGCCCAGATTGCTTCAAGCCAGCCAAAAACAAACAGGTAAGGATTCCTCCTTTTTATTCATTATTGAGTTTTGTCTGAGCTGAATATTCAGATTAACAACAAAATGATATGCATTAGAAATCCTGGCAATATGTTCTACTAAGAATCATTCTTTAAATACTTTTATTTGCTACATTTATTTTTATTTTTTTCAACCCTGAATATCTTTGCCTCTAGTTTGGAAGTCATAACACAAACATTCTCATATTTGTGTCACTGTCTGGGTTGTTTCCCTGGTGTTAAATTTAGAATGAGTGTTTCAATGATGTTACTATTTTCCATTTAGGGGAAATTTAGCTTTTAGGTTTTAATCCCAAAGTTACCTCATTGGAGAAAATCCATGTTAATTATTAGCATTCCAAACGTTTATCTAATATTCATTTTCTAGGAATTGGTATTTAAGAAATATAATCCAAAATAAATTATTTTACTTAGGACAATCTGAATTAATATGGCCTATTTCAGACTATATTGCAAAAGGGCATTTTATTTAAACTTCACTTTATTTGATATAAGCTGGTCTTCATGTTAGTGAGCGAATTAGTTAGCATGTATTTTTAGTTTCTACTATGCCAGGATGGAATGGTATGGCAATGATATTGGCAAGATTTCATGCCACAGATACTTAGCCTGTTTTATACAGAGACTCAGGCATTCTTAATTTTACTAACATCCATTTTGCTGTTATGGTTGTTAAAAATATATATAAGTTTATTACCAAAGATACATCTGTTGGTCTTTACTATTGCTTTGATTAATTGCTGAGCCTTTTGGAACTGGGCTCAGGGTTGTGGGGTGGGGGAGAGTTCGTAACATTTGTTGAACGCCCTGTGAGAAAATAATTTACAAATGCAGACGAAGCCTAAAGCACTCCTTCCCACCTTTCTCATATCATGGTACACCTAGAATATTACCATGTTTGTTCAGCACCCTGAGGTTAACAGATGAAGTTGCTCTAAGTTGGAAGCAATGGGCCTGGGAGTTCTAATGGGCCTGGGAGTTCTTTCCATCCAGGTCCTGCCCCTCTGCCCTTGTGAATTAGAGGGCTCACCATCTTGTGTATAACTTTAGCTTATTGCTTTGTCAAATTAGTTGGAAAGTTCTGTCCAAAAGACTTGTAGCCATATTTATATTAAAAATCTTATTTAAGTTTTTGAGGAAATATACAAGTACAAGCACCAAGTAATGGGATAAGGAAAATTTTGTCAAAGCATCATTGACACCACATCATTTGGCCAGTAGTATAGGTGTATGCAGCTTTACTGCCTTTTTGCTGGGAACAAATTACATGACCTTTTGAGATTCTTGCAGGCTTGAGATGTCATATCTTAACAAATAGGCACTTATTTTTCAGTTTTAACCTTGTATCTTTGGGTTCTCCAAAATATGGTTTAGAAAACCATTGATTTGATGACAAACCATCGAGATGCCTACATTATGCCTCTTTAGAGTAAAGTGTAATTTCTCCAAACAGAAGAGACCATTGTGATTTTTCATAGTAAGCCATGTATATATGCACTGATTTGTTCTAGTATATCTACCATGTGGTTTGGCTTTTCTTATAATAATAATAATAGGTGGACTTTTCTTATCTTGAAAAACCCCATGTGGGACATTTGTTGTAAATGCCCTTCTATTCAGCATGGTGAATTCATTTAATTTATCTATGGCTGGTGAGTGATGTTGAGTTGCTAGATGCCAGGGCAGGCTGGTTGGCTCTATTTACCTCTTAGCTGGCAACCTGCTGTTAAATTGTTCTGCTAGACCTACGTGGTATTATTGACATAGGCTAAATTGAAAAGAAGGGTTGGAGGGAGAACTGACAGTATGAATGCATATGTTTTATTTTCTTGGAGCACTTAAGTATTTCTCTCCTGTAAGTATGGTTTAAAATGATGTAATTTCTCCAACCATGTTTTGTGTTTCACCTCCGATGTTTTCTTGTCTGGGTGACAAAATGTCTTTTTTTTCATTTTTACTTTATATAGTCAGTGTTCACTAGAATGGCAGTTTTGAAAGCGTTGAATAAGATAAAAGAAGAGGATTTCCTCAAGTAAGTAGAAGTATAGAAACGTGGGAGCATCATGGAATTTTTGAATAAAAGGGATGTTAGAGATAATCTGGATTATCTCTAAAACAAAAGGGGATGATGATCATCAGGGATGATGATTGTGTCTTAGTCATTGTTATATTCCTATTCCCTGGCACAGTACCTGGTGTGTAGTATTGTTCAATAAATGTTTGTCAAACTGACATTTGAATTTATGGCTCAAACCCAACTTCTTTATCTTTAGAAGAGGATATTGAGGGAGTTGACTTGCCTAAGATTTCAACTGGGTAATAGGTGGACTTAGAGCCAGGATTCTGGACTCTCCATTACATCCTTCATTCTGCATTTCGAGTATTATCCATCTCCAGAAGAGGGAGAGAAAGGCTCATGAGTTCTTCACTGGTTAAAATATAATGAAATACAGTAAACCTTACATTTTAACTCTCATTGTGTTCATTTTATTCAATAAAATATTATCATAGTTATTCTTCCAGAATATCCTTGAATAAATTTCAAACAATGGAGCTATGAAGCAGGTTTTATTTATTTTACTGACTAAAAGCAAGCCTCAGGAAATGGAAATACTTCTATTAAATTTTAGAAGGTCAAGTTAGCTACTCTCTACAAGCAATAGTTCCTGAGTTTCTAAGTGATTTTTTTGTTAAGACATCTTGGGAAACTATGACATTTTCAAGGCAAGCATTTGGAGTAAATCCATATCTAGTCTTTTACAGGTATGGCTTTGGAAGTTCCCAGATGGTAGACAGAAAATAAAGCCATATATTGCTCTTTCCTGTCTGTCTTCAGTTCGATTGAAGTTTCTTAGCTAAAGGGCAAAGTCTGCCACATTCCACTTTTTCTGGCCCTGAGGTCATAATTGGAATGAGAAGAAAAATGGCAGAGACCCTCCCCACGGGTGGGGCTTACTCCTGTGACTAGTGTGTCAATGCACATCAACTTTACCCAAATGATTAAGGGTTTTATAAGATGGCACCAAGTGTTCATGGATAGCAAAATGGCTAAAGAACCCAGAAAGGCTTCCGCTTCGTAAGTATGGGTTTTTCTCTCAAACCCCAAGGCTGTTAGAAATTATCATCTGGGAACATGAGGCCTCCTAAGTGAAAGGTAGTAGCAGAGCCCTGATTTACTTAGTACCACTCTCATGTATTAAAATGTACGTGAGGCCTGAAAGACCCCAGTGATTCCAAAACTTAAAAATGTTAGGGAGTGGCTTAATCCACGAAAGGCTTGGGCTCTGTGTGTCTCAGACAATGCTGATTCATCCTAGTTATGTGGTTCAATATCATGTCTGGAAAATAGTAGCTGTAAAATGTATTTTGTTTTGCAGGCAGTTTCCTTGTCCTCCAAACTCACCAAAGGCTGTTTGCACTGTTCTTGAAATTGAGTGTGCTCATGGTGCTGTTTTTGTGGCTGGTAAAATATTTAGTCTAGAATATACTTACACTGTCGACTTACTCTCCTTTCTGAAAAACTCAAATGACTCCTTTGTTTCCTTTTTATATTTGTTATTAGGTTCTGGTTAGTTACCTCTTTTGAGAATTAGGAATGATAGCCAAGCTTATTTTAGGTTCTATAGGCATTTTTAAGGTTCACTTAGTTTTGTTATATGCCAAAGGGAAATGATACTTCTCAGGTTTTAATAGTTTCCATCAGAGATGGCCAGTACCCATAGAAATATGGGTAGATACAGAAACCCAAAACTGATCAGGAGAAACTTAGCCACAGAGAGCATGAAAGTGAACTTGAAAAAAAATAATTTTATTATCTGCAAAATGACTGAATACTGAGCTTCTGCCTTAAAAAAAAATATTGTTGCATTGACCTTTCCAAGAGGTAATCTAGCAGATAGTTTTTGTTCTGAAAGCTGCATCAATTTCACAGTAATAGCTGAAATGAAATTGCTCTCTAGTCTCAACTATGACACCCTGCCTTATGGTGATGAAAACCATCTTCCATTAGTGCAGCTTGATTCATAAAGCAATGAATCCTATTCTATTAGGGTCGTTTTTTTTTTTTGTTTTTTTTTTTTTTAATTATAAAAACTTCAAAATTTCCTATATTTGAACTCTTTGGAATATATTATCACCAATGGGTATTGCATTAAAAGTATTATTAATCAGGTGTAAAAGCAGTAATTGCTGTTTGTTTGTTTTTTTTTTTCTCATGATCCTTGGGTTGTTCCATAATATAACTTGTTCAGTCAGCCAATCAGATTAATAAATATACTGAGCATTCCTTTAGAGCTCATTTGATGGTTCATATCATGTCCTTAGCCATCTCTTCTACTGTTACCTTTAATCTTTTAATTTAATTATTTATATGTCTGTGTGCTGGCTCCCCAAATTAGATTATAAGTTAGTTGAAGGCTAAACATTGTTTTATGTCGTGGCACCTAGGATATTGGCACTCAATAAATAGTTGTTTTATCCTATTGTGTTATATTGTGTTATTATAGCATTCCATCCAGGCTACCTTATGTTTCTTTGGCAGGGAGATATAATAAATATTCTAGGAATCTACCACAGACTCCTTGGATAATTGATGGAGAAAGGAAGCTGGAATCTTCAGTGGAAGAATTAATCTCAGATCACCTTTTGGCAGTATTCAAAGCAGAGAGTAAGTATTATTCCTATTTTAAATACATTGCCATTCATGAATAGATTTCTTAGAGGTGGCAGGAAGGATTTCTGAATTTTGTAAATCCCCAGCAAATCTGGGTTCCTTACCTGGCAGCTTCCCATGAACGGGAGTCATTATGGCCTGAGCACCTCTGACTTGGGCTGGATTTGAGCCAAGTATTTCTTTCCTTTCTCAAGATGACTGTTCTTTCCTGGGCAAATTCAAAACCCCTCAACAAGCTATTTTAAGTGAATGTACTTAACCTCTGACCTTGGGGCACCTCAGACCTGGCCTCTTTTGGGGAAATATGAGGAAATTAAAACACAACTTCCACATCCAGTGCTTGTTCAAGAACAATCACTGGCAAATGCCTGGTTCCCAGTCTAATTGCTAACATGTCCTGGGATGAAGTTCAAGACTAGAGAAGAGAGATCAACAGCTACCATTTTACAAAGACCTAATGATAGTATGTTGTGTTTCATTTTCTAGGTATTAATGAGCCCAGGTTTGTGGAATGAGTCAGATCCTGTCAGGTTTATGTTTTCTTTGTCTCAGTAGGTCCGTCAGGTCATAGGCAGCTTGGATCCTTGTGATGTCACCTGGGATTAGACTAGAGGAAAGGGGCCAAGATTTCAATTGCAGAAAGTCATATTGTACATCAGGAAAAACTGTAGGCAGTAAATAGTGATTTACTTTGAAGTGGGTCTCCTGGCATAATTAGAACACCTTTTTTGAGGAACCAGTTTGATATCCACCATTCACTCTGAAAACCTTAAGGCAGGCCTGCCTGAGGAATGGCAGGCAGATGACTGAGAAGAGATACGGCTGTCCCTTCCAGCTCTCTGCCTTGTCAAGAGGAAAGAGGACTTTAAACTACATCCTTCTTATAATTTGTTGCCTATTGGGTTGGTGGATCCTCTTTTTAAGGGTCTTTAAGAGTTGTTTACTGAGGGGTGCCTAGATGGCTCAGATCGTTAAGCATCTGCCTTTGACTCAGGTCATGATCTCAGGGTCCTGGGATTAACCCCTGCATTGGGCTCCTTGCTGGGCAGGGAGCCTGCTTCTCCCCTGCCTCCACCTGCCCTGCTTGTGCTCTCTCTTTCTTTCTTTCTCTGTCAAATAAATAACATTGTTAAAAAAAAAAATTGTTTACTGAAAAAAGAAAATTAACCTAACAACCTAACATTTTCCAAAATCTTAGCAATCAAGACTCTGGGATATTGGCATGAGCTTTTACCTACTTAATATTTATATATTGGTTATCCCATGAGAATTATTCAAGTTATGAAGAAGTAAAAATCAAGCTTTAGCATAAAAAGTCTCTTCCAGATTCTGTGGGGCCACCTTACTCTCTTTCTATGAGATGATTCAAGAAACTTTCAGTTTTGATTATTTGGGTCCCAAGGAACCCCCGTTACCAGTAGGGCTGTTGGGAGGCTCTGAAAGAGCTGTCTGTTTCCCCCTTGCAATCTTTCATGCAGGAAGCTTGGTTTCATTTTCCATTTGAGGGGGAAAAAATTATACACAAACTGAAAATGAAGCAAACTATGTGTTTAGCATCCATAATTGTATCCTGAGGAAATGTATTGAGAACTGCCTGAGAAAAAGCAGACCTCTAGACCCCTGTGCTACTGGCTCCTTGTTAGGGGATAAGCCTGTTGTTCGAAATGCCTGATTGGAAGCCTCAGTTTGCTAAACCTGTGCATGTCAAGATATATTACTTGTTCTCTCTGTGGTTCATGTCTGATGGCTCTGGGAAGATGGTTCTGACTGTTGTACCTCTATGGTTTACAACTCTCTGAAAATAAGCAATATTGTATGAAGTAGTCTAGCTTCTTACATAAAGGGTCCTTCTTCCCCATGGGGGGCCTGGGTGGTTTAGTAGTTTGAGCATCCGACTCGCTTGGTTTCATAGGGCTCTGTATTCTGTGCTCAGTGTGGAGTTGGCTTCAGATTCTCTCTCCCCTTCCCTCTCACCCATGTGTGCTCTCTCTCTCTCTCAAATAAAATAATTTAAAAATTAAAATAATAATAATAATAATAATATATAAATAATAAAATATATAAATATATAAGTATATTTATATATAATATATATTATATTTATATATATTCTATTTATATATAAATAATAAAATAATAATAATAATAATAAAAAATAAAGATTCCTTCTCTGAAATGGGAGATACCAACTTGTTTCTCTCACTTTCAATGGGCACATTATATTATCTACTTGTTAATCCCCTAGTTAATGAGTAATAAACTTTGACACACTCTCAATGTCAGTGCGTCTAAGAAATTTTCCCCTAACCCATTTATTATTTCACTTATTGAATAAATATCTGTCATGTTATTTCCCTGCTGAAAACTTGCCAGTGACTACGTACAGGATTAAAGTCCAGACTACTGAATTTGATCTTCTGAGGCCTTTATCCTCTTGCATCTGCCCATTTGTCAGTCGCATCGTTGGTCTGCCGTGGGTATGAGGACCACTGCTGACTAGCTAAACCTCTGATAATTCTGATCATTCTTGCACTTGGTTCGTTTTGGATTTTGAAATATCTGTTCCTTTAGCAAAAGGCTCAAAGAACTCACAGAATTAGGGGGATAAGACAAGGCATAATGTGAATTTAGAAAACTCAAGCGGGATACCTGGCTGGCTCAGTTGGTAGAGTATGCCACTCTTAGTCTCAGGGTTCTGAGTTCAAGCCCCATGTATAGATGTTACTTGTTTGTAACATCTATACATGTATAGATTGTCTGATGTATAGATTGTCTGGTTTAACAATAAAATCCTTAAGGAAAAAAAAAGAAAGAATGAAAACTCAACCAAATTTTAAACATGTATTTCCTAATACTTAAGGTGGTAACTCCTTTTCCTTTTGTTGTCAGCTAATATTCATAATTACACAGAATAAAGGGTTAAAGGGTTAAAGGTTACCCCCCAAAATTTGGACACTTTCTCAATGAAGTGTCCAAATTTGAAATATTTTTCTAAAAGATATAATAAGTGTCCCCTCTTCCTTTGTCTCGATTTAATATTTCTCTGGACTTCTCAAGAGCCTTGTTTTCTGCAACTCTTTCTTATTAATGGGCTAGAACTTGTGGAAGTTTTATGGGCCAATTTATTTATTTATTTTTAAAGATTTTATTTATTTATTTGACAGAGAGAGATCACAAGTAGGCAGAGAGGCAGGCAGAGAGAGAGAGAGAGGAGGAAAGCAGGCTCCCTGCCGAGCAGAGAGCCCGATCCGGGACTCAATCCCAGGACCCTGAGATCATGACCTGAGCCGAAGGCAGCGGCTTAACCCACTGAGCCACCCAGGTGTCCTATGGGCCAATTTATGAACTGGAAATCTCTGGTCTGATTTAGCTGTCACTGGTAGACTTACCTCTTTGTGTCCTGTTCATTCCCTTTACCCCTACCTGTCACAGGTTGTGGCTCAGTCACTGTGGATCCCCTGGTTTGCTAACATTACGGCTGCTTTAGAGATGGAGGTGGTCAGGTGTAAGACAGATCACAGACCCAGGGAGTCAGTATCTTCCCAGATGCCCCTCTGAACTCTCCGTTTAGCTCTCTACCCCTACTTAGTGCTGCTCCTGAGTCTGTTGACTCTGACTAGCAGCTGCTGATGTTACTATGGGTTCTATTAACAGTTTAAAAATGTAGTGTAAACATGGAATGGAGGGTTCTTGGGGTCTTAATGTTTCACAGAATCCTACTCCTTACCTTTCTTAGATTCTCTGCCTTGAGAAGAGCCTGATCCTGTAGTTTCATGGCTGCTTACCTGGCCAGTTCTCAGGTGTTAACACAGCAGCATATGTTCTAGGCCTACCTTGGATGTCTAGCCCTTACCTAACCAGCTCTGTGTTGCTTCTCTCAGTAAGACCTATAGCTTTGGGCCCTATGGGCAGAAAGGAGCCTGCCTGACTCTGGTAGTACATGACAAACAACAGCTCAGAGCCTGTTTCCCCAATGTGCTGACCTTGGCTTGCAAAAGGGATTTCTTACAGGTGAAAGAGGAATGAAATTCTTCTTTCTTCACAGCTACACATCCTAGGAAAGAGGGCTAATCTTCAGTGTCATTTCCATAGGACTTTTCAAGCTTGTTCACTCTCTTCTTTCTAAAATCTACATGGGACCTTTATATGCAGACTCTTTCCTTGGAAAAAGGTGGCTGTCGGAATGGTGTTCACTTCCTTCCACCTTTCCCATTTGTTCTTCCCAGCTATTTTGTTCTTCTCGTCTTGTGCTATCCAAAGTGGCTGGACCATTGAGGAATAAATACAAACCTCATAGCTCATGCTGCAACTGTAGTTTTAGAACAAGAATGTTCCTGTATGCTTCCTGTCCTAGCTCTACTCGCTATATTGCACTTCTTATCCCTCCACAAATAGTAAGCCCCGTGTCCATCTTGTTTTTCTCCCCAGGATCTAATGTAGTGCCTTGCACATGCCCACTATAGATATTTGCTCCTGAGTAAATAAATCAGGGTGTAAGTCTGAATTCTAGTCTCCAAGATATGTGTTCAGAGATCTTACACTTTGCCAAACTCTAAGGACTAACCAGAGTTCTCCAAACATCCCAGCCTTTTCTAATCCCTTCTCTCAGAATACTGGTCTTGCTTTCCTTGGGACGAGTTTGAACTGTCTTTGTGGTGGTCAAGAGACTCTGGGGTCAGATTGTCTGGTTCAGATCCTGGCCTTACCACCTACCAGTGATGTGATCCTAGGTGAGTTACCTATCCTGTCTGTCTCATTTTCCTTGTAAGCAAAATGAGGATAATGAGCATACCTACCTCATAGTGTTAACATATATGAAACATTTATGATAATGCCCGCCTCTAGTAATTTTTCCTATGGTGATGATGGTGAAATGATCAGTTTTGTATCTAGGAAAGTTGTCATATAACCCCTGTCCCCCCCTTTTAAATGCCATTTCCCATTCTAATATTTGCAGCTTTTTAGGCTAGTGTGATCCCTCTATCTTAGAATGAACACTAGTTTTGTTATGATCCTAGCCTAGGTTTGTTTAACATAAAAATTTGTTTTTAAACCCTTCTTTTCCTCTCTTCTTCTTTTCATAGAGTTTAATTCTCAAGTAAATGTTTTTGCTTTGTTTTGCTTTAAGGAAAAAAGGAAAGAGGTTAAATTTCTAAAGGATTTAAAGGATAGATTTTTCACCATAAGCTTGTGGTCAGGCTTATAGTGGGTCCTTCCTCTTTCCCTTTGGCTTTCCCACAGGATAGTGGCATAGGATGACAGTTAAAGTCTGGCTTGGACATCAGGAGCAGCTCTGCCATTCAATCATGGGATCTTGGGAAAAGTACATATCATTTTAGAAGCTTGGTGTTCTTTTATTTAATACCTACACCATAAGGTTATAATAAAGATTAAAGGACGCCTGAGTGGCTCAGTTGGTTGAGCAGCTGCCTTCGGCTCAGGTCATGATCCCAGCATCCTGGGATCGAGTCCCACATTGGGCTCCTTGCTCAGCAGGGAGTCTGCTTCTCCCTCTGCGTCTGCCTGTGTTCACTCTCTCTCCCCCCCTCTCTCTCTCTGACAAAAAAAATAAAATAAAATAAAGATTAAAGGAAATAATGTATGTAGAATTTTAGCTCAGTGCCCAGCATAAAACAAAGTACTCCATCAATGGTGTTTCTTACTATTATTGCTACTTTTATTGGAGATTGGGATTAGAGGTGGGATGACTATCCCTTGGAATTTTCCTATAGATTGTTCAAGACAAATGAAGTCTCTACCGAAGGGTGGGAATGAAAGTCTTAGGGTTACTGTGTTACTGATTGCTTTTCTTGATCTGCTTTGCAAAGGCTTTAATTTTTCCTCCTCTGGAAGAGAAGATGTAGACGTGAGAACATTAGGAAATGGTAAGATTGCAACAGCATCACTTGACTAGAAGTAACTTTCAGACTATCACCCTTCTCAGACAGCAGGTTCGCTGTTAAAACCAAAGTGGGCAGAGCCCAGAGCTTCTCCCATCGAGGAAGCTTTGTGGATTGTGGACCTACCTTTATAAAAGATACGATTATGTCTTAACAGGATTTATTTCTTAAGAGGCCATCCTTATTACATGCCTGTAGGTTCTAAGGGACTTTTATGTGCATTAACAAGGTGGTGCCTGAGTTTTTCCAAAAGTTCGCTTATTAATTGTTCCATTTGATAACATTTCAGCAGCACCAGTATAGCTTTCAAAATGCACATCTTCATTTAAAAAGCGATTCTGCTCTCTTAGCCTCCATTTCTGTCATTTTACATTGTTGCATTACAAAAAAGATGATGAGAGTTAATCCTAAACTTGAGATTAATAGTCCCTTCCCCTTATGGAATCATAACTTTTCCATTTCACTAGTGGATTAGGTTTAGGAGAATGGATTTCAGTTTGGTATCCCTGGGCATTGCCATGTGTGGTAACGTTACCTTAGTGTAACCAAGTCAATTAGCAGCTCTTTGGATTTTATTTTATAATTAACAAGCCTTGTTCATGGACCTTTGGGAAAGCAGTCATTTTCACATACTGCCTGTACTGGGGTTTAGCAGCCTCCAAAAAGCCCCTTGATACTTTCACACATCCTTCCCTCCCCCAGACGTAGGCATGTCACTAAACTTTCAGTCCTCTAGAGCTCAACTCGTTTTTTCACACCTCCTAACCCTCTTGCATTAGCCCAAATGTTAACTCCATCAACACGTTTCTGTTTCATGACGGGGTGTGTGCTGCCAGGAAGGCCCTTTGCAATTGAGCTGGTGAATCCTCATAGAGTACATTTCACTTCACAAGAAATTAAGGAACTTCAGCAGGTAAACCACTTCATGACATGGAAATTGTCATGTTTCTGCAACTCTATAACTGGACAGGAGTTGCTAATTGTTTCTCTTTTTCTGCTACTACAGAAAATTAATAATTCATCTAACAAAATCCAAGTCCGTGACTTGCAGCTTGTCACAAGGTAAGAGTGGACTCACAGGAGATGGTCTCAGAAGGCAAGTTCTGGTTGTAGATGATTTATCTGTTAACAGAATTATCTCCAGAATATATAAGGAACTCTTACAACTCAATAATAAGAAAACAATGCAATTAAAAATGAGGGAGATGGTTAAGTGGGCATTTCTCCAAAGAGAAATTAATGAATGAATACATGAAAAAAATGCTCAGTATCATTTGCCATTGGGAAAAGACATATCAAAACCTCAGTGATAGCTCACTGTACTCTCACTAGGATGGCTATAATCAAAAAGACAGAAAAAAAACAAATGTTGGCAAAGATGTGGAGAAATCGAAACCCTTGTATATTGCTGTGGGAGTGTATGTGTGGCCACTTTGAAAGACAGTTTGACAGTTTCTCAAAAGGTTAAACGTAGAGTTAGCATTATGACCCAGCAATTCCACTTCTAGATATATACCCAAGAGAAATGAAAATGTATATCCACGCAAAGACTTCCACATGAATGTTCACAGTAGCATTATCCATAATAGCAAAAAAGTAGAAACAGGGGCACCTGGGTGGCTCTATAGGTTAAAGCCTCTGCCTTCGGCTCAGGTCATGATCCCAGGATCCTGGGATCGAGCCCCGCATCGGGCTCTCTGCTCAGCAGGGAGCCTGCTTGGCCCCTCTCTCTCTGCCTGCCTCTCTGCCTACTTGTGATCTCTCTCTGTCAAATAAATAAATAAAATCTTAAAAAAAAAATAGAAACAACCCAAATGTCCATGGACAATATATGGTATCTCCATACAGAGGGATTTTATTCAGTAATAAAAAGGAAAAAAGTCCTGATACATTCTCCAACATGGATGAACCTTGAAAACGTTATGAAGTGAAAGAAGCCAGATACCACATATCACATATTTATGATTCTATTTTATATGAGATATTCAGAGTAGGGAAATCTATAGAGACATAAAGTCAATTAGTGGTTGTCAAAGGTTGGGGGAAGTAGGGCGTATGAAATGACTGCAAATAGGTATGGAGTTTCTTTTTTAGGGTGATGAAGTATTCTAAAATTAGATTATGGTGATGGCTACACAACTCTATAAACATGCTAGAAATCACTGAATCATATAGTTAAAATGGGAATTGTATGTAAGTCTTATCTCAATAAAGCTATTTTTAGAGGAAGGGAAGTTTGGGGCAAGGCTTGTGTGTATTCTGTGTTTTTAGACAAACTCCCCCCCCCCTTTTTTTTTGTTTAGAGAGGCAATAGGACATATGAAAGAAGGTGAAGAAGAAAAGACCAAGTCTTATAGTGCCTTAATATGGACAAATAACACCATACAGAAGAAAGACATTGAATTCCTAAATGACATAAAGGTAGTTAAGTGCTCTCTTTCTCATTTTTTGATTGCTTATAAAAGAGTTCTTTCACTTTTAGCTTATTACTAGCAAGTCACAGGCTTTGGGGAATGTGAGACCTCGCTTGCCATTTGCTGGTTGAATCATGGTGCAGTTCATTGGGCCTGTTTGAGAGACAGCATGCCAGTGATGAAGAGCCTGTCTCTGGGCACAGATCACTAGGATGCAAATCCTGGATCTGCCTTTCATAGTTGTGTGACTTTGGACAAATTGCTTATCCTCTTTATGCTTCAGTTTTTTCACCTATATTATTAGTTAGAAGAATGAAATTAGTTTAGTCATATGAAACACTTAGAACAGTGTCTGGTACATAGAAAACCTCAGCAATCCTATTATTATATTTGGGCATCTATAAAAAGAAAATACAAAATAGAATTGATGCTAAGATTAAGTGCATAAATAAAACATGTTATACATTTTTAAGAAGGATAGTATATGTGCAGCACCTATATTTTGGCACCTGCTAGGTTTCCCCTCCCATGAATATATCACTGTAGAGGGTCTGTCTATTTATTTGCATATTTCTTCCCACCTGTCCCCACCTCTTCCTGTAAAGATAATTTACTCTCAAATGCAAGGAATGAGCCTAAATGAGCACAGAGATGTGTACAGTTATCACAACATTGTTTAAATGGGCAATATTTTACAATAATCTAGGTGATCTACTTAAGGAGAATGGCTTAATCTTATGGTTTATCTGTGTGATGAGCTATTATTGCTAGCCAGTTGTTAGAAATTATGAAGTAGCTGACTATTTATTGACAAAGGAAAATGTTCCTGGTAGGTGCTAAGGGGGAATAAAACAAGGTATAAAGAGTACATAGAGGGTGATACATTGTGATGTGTACACATATATATGACCACATAGAAAACAAATTGTATGGCAAAAGATACCATAAATGGAATTTATATTTATGAAAAATACAAACGCCCAATACAAAAATGTAGACAAAGGATATGAATAAGCAGCTGAAAATGAGCAACTCCAAATGCCAAGAATCATCTGAAAAGATGTTCCACTTCTGGATTGAAGTAACAATAAGACCTCACTTAGTCCTCTGAAACTAACAACACCTTATGGGTGGCATGGAGGAGAAAGCTAGTTGTATACTTAGTCAGTAGAAATGTAAAGTGTTTAGCCTTTTTGGAAAACAATGTAGCGATGACTATAAAAACTAAAAATATACTGGTCTTCTACCCAACACTTTTACTACTGGCAATCTGTCCTGAAGAAATAAAACTCCAGTGCTTAAGGATATGTGTGCAAAGATGTTTACTTTATTCAAAGTGGCAAAATCAACAACACAACTAGAAACAAAGTGACTATCCTTCAAAAAGGAAAGGGAAGAACAAGCTGGAATATTATAAAGCTATTTAAAAAAACACAACAGCATGTGATCCCATGTAGTTTATGTTATTGTATGTATATATACCTAAAATTGTTGTAAAAAAGGATAGAGGTAGGTCTATGTCTATGACTTAGAGAAACACCCAAGACATTATGAGAAAGAAAGTGAAGTGCAGAATCATGGTTATAGTGTAAGTGTTTTGGTGAACACGTACAAGTCATTTACCCGCTTAGACAAGTTTATTTCTAACCCGGAGGGCGGACTAGATCACCTCCAGAGGGTCTCCAGGTCTCAAGTTTTGTGATTCTGTATCAAAAGCTGTTTGCTTTTGGTCCATTATCTGGGGCCTTTAGGATGATAGTTTAACTCTAGACAGATATCTTTAAGGTTGCAAAACAGATTTCTAAATCTCTATTCCATCACATGTACAAGTCAGTCAGAATGCTGAGGGGAAAATTAACACATTTTAAAAATAGATTCAGGGGCACCTGGGTGGCTCAGTCAGTATAGCATGTGACTCTTGATCTTGGGGTCATGAGTTCAAGCCCCACACTGGGTGTGGAGCCTACTTAAAAAAAAAAAAAAAAAAAAAAATATATATATATATATATATATATATATTCATTATTTGGAGGTAGCCCAATTCAGAGCTAATTCAGAAATAATGCCGAATAATGCTGAAAGATGATTTTTGGAGGTTCAGAGTAAACAAGTCAGTGAAAAGTTCTCTCTTAATGGTTCACAGCCCACATAGACTGATGGGACTAGCTGACTTTTGATTTTTGGCTGGAGAAATGGAGTTGGGGTTAAGACTGTTTTCAAATATTCCTATTGTCATCAAAAATATAAAAAACTGAGTTACTGTTCCATGTTGAGAAAGAGTCACTTCAAACTTAACTATTTGTCTCTTCTTTTTTAAGGGCAACCTATTTATAAGGGGAAAAACAAAACAAAACAACTTTTGTGTATATGTGTTTCTGAAAATTCAGCAGAAAGTGGCTAGCAGAGTGGAATGTTAGAGTAAATGGTTCCCTTGTATCTACTGAAAATAAATAGACACAAAACACACGCAGGAATGTGAGGTGATCAAGTATTATGTTGGAAGCCCAGCTCAGTTAGTACTTCCATTGACTATTCATGGTTCGCAGGCCTGGGAGTGAGTAGCAAGAAAGGAAACAGGGAGAAGAGCACGCCTTAGTCATGCATTTAAAACCAGCTGTTTCTGTACAGAGGCCATATCTGTACAGATGCCTTAAGAGATCAGCCTTGTCCTTTTTTTGAATTTTGGCTGGAGAAATGTCAAACCTTATGGAGACAGCCTGTATTAGCAGAACAAAGTGCTTCTAAATTTGAAGCCTTAGAGAATCATAAAACCATGAGTTAGGAGGGGCCGTTGACTCACTGCTATGATCAAAACAGTCACACCATTTCAGGTATAGTCTTTGTCAGAACTTGCTCTTTCTTTCTTGGTGGAGAACTGGAGAGAAGGAAGACTAGACAGAAATCCTTCTCTACTTAGCCTGGTTTCAGGCACTCCCAAATCATGTAAATTAGGAAGGAGTTGTTCCAACAAGAAATGGCAGAAGATTCAAAGTTCTTATGAACCTACATTTCTTGTTATGCCCCATATCTATTTTTAAAACTTGGAATTAGTTGACCTTCTACAATATTAATCTCTGTTTCTTAATTATATATTTTGTGACAAAAGGAAATCTCTAATTATAAGAAAAATAAGCCCATGCCCCTGAAAAAAATCTGAATTGTAAAAAAGACATGCAGTATGATTATTCTAAAGTAACTTGAACTGGCTTACAAATACTGAGAGGTCCTGGTTTATTGTACACACTTCTTTGTAATTATTATATTGAAACATTACCCTAAACAGTGATGCAACTGTTAATTTTCTAGATATTTCTTTTCATATAACAACAGCAACAACAAAATAACCTTGTAAGTAGGTGCATGGTTGTCCTTAAAACATGCATACTGCCTGTACACATCAGTGATGCTGAGGTCTCACCTTCTACAAACAGCCATTTCTCACCTCAGCTGTTAGGTCATCCGTTGGGTTGAGGGGAGAGGAAGGTAAGAATATGTCTTCTAGAAGAACTCTCTTAAAAGTGAAGGACAGGCTAGAACTCCAGGATCCTACTCAATTTAATTAATTAATTAAATATTAGAGCAAAAGAGGCCCTGGGGATCATTTACCTCAAAGCCTTTTTAAAAATGGCGTACTGGGGCCCAGTAAGTAACTATGGATGACGTTATGAGAAGTTCCACAGAGCCTGAACCTTAGGGAATACTATTTAGTATTCCCTATTACTATTATACTACTATACTACTACTACTATTACTATTATACTACTATTACAATACTATTAGTATCTACCCTGACAGTGATAGATGAGGTCCTCCAAAGAAAACATCTGTGGTGGGCCATGGATGACAGAGGTGTTGAGACAGGCTTCCCTGGGCAGCAGAACTGACTCCAGGATTGTGTAACACATCCTCCTCTAGGACTTAAAGATCGACCAGAAAACACCTCTGCGGGTCCTTCACCGGAGGCCCCTGGCTGTGAGAACCCGCATCATTCACTCCATGGAGTCACACTATGTGGATGACCATCATTTCCGCCTCTATCTGAAGACTCAAGCTGGAACGTATCCTTTTGCCTTCCACATAGCAATACTCTAACCAGAACCCTGTTGGAAGAGTTCAGGCTGTCCTAGAAAACAGGTGCAACCTGATCTAGGGATGATTAGGGTAAGGATTAGGTTGGGGAAGAATCCTTTTTTGGGGGGCGGGGAAGGAGGGTTCTCAACTAATTTGTATCTTTCAAAATGACATTTTAAACCACGAGGCAGCAGCCAATAGAGCGTGAACTTTAAAAGTGTGTCACACAATGCTGACTGTATAGTGAATACTCAGGAAACAGTTTTGATTGATTCATTTATTGATTTGTCTCTATGCATTTTGCAAGTCACATTTTCATAACCACATTTGGGTCCTTTCAGCATTTTGAGCATTTGCCCCAAATCACTAAACACTGATAATAGATGGGAGTGGCCCTACTTTACGTACTGATCTTCACTTCATTTTGGCCACTGGCCCTAAACAAGAGAATAGTCCAGAAATGATCACTTGTTCATATGGTTCATATGGTTTGTGTTCACCTGTTTTGTGTGGTTTTGTATCCAATCTGAGTTTTTAGTTAAAATACATCAGGGAGTTGCCATCCATATTCATCCATATTTCATCAAATGAATCACATCAAAGAAAACCTTTTTACCCAATTCCAGCTTTTATTTTAGAGTGCTAGGTGAAATGCAGGGGTCTTTTGAAGAAGCTAATGTCTTGATTTCAATCTTATTAAAACATTTTTAGGACCAGGCATATATATGTTACTTATGGGCTTAGCCAAGAAAAACTGTCTGCTAAAGCTTTAGATACCCTGTGGTTATACACAAAAGTATGCAAATTTTTCCACATATATTGCTCAATATGCTGAACTAGTTCATATGACTTACACCTCATCTTTCTGGAAATGAATAAGAACCATTCTGGCCCTTTTAACTGGTTGTTCTGTGACTTTTTGGTCATCTCCTCTCGTCATTGCTACTCGGAAGTAGCATTCTTGAAAGAGAAAAAGGATAACAAATGTTGAGTAAGTATGAGTGAGTTCAGCAAAGAAGGCAGTTACTAAATAATTACATGTCTTAAGCTTGACTGAAAACATTTGGTGAAAGTAGAGTGAATACACTTTCAGAAAGTGAGGAGGTCATAATATCAGAATATTCATGGTATAAGTTTTTTATTTGTCATCTGAGAATAAACTTATTTTTCCTATTTGAATTATATTAAATTTTTATACTAAGTGCTAGTTTATAGAACACAACATAATACTGAACGGGTTTTTACTGAATGCTAGCAAAATTGTATCTTTCAGATAACAATTTTTAAGGCTGTAGTTAAGTCCTATGTAAGGAATGTTAATGTAATCTTAATAAGTAATTCCAGGATTGGCCATTGATATCAAAATTTGAAGACCAACGAGGGAAACATGAAATCGCCCCTTTCAAAAAAGACTTAATTCTCTTGCTAACCATGTAAGAGTGCAAACAGCTAGGGCGCCCGGGTGGCTCAGTGGGTTAAAGCCTCTGCCTTTGGCTCAGGTCATGATCTCAGGGTCCTGGGATCGAGTCCCGCATCGGGCTCTCTGCTCAGCAGGGAGCCTGCTTTCCTTCCTCTCTACCTGCCTCTCTGCCTACTTGTGATCTCTCTCTCTGTCAAAAAAAAAAAAAAACAAAACAAAACTGCAAACAGCTAAAACTTAGGCCCCTTGATAATCCTTTGGAAAGGCCTTTATCAACAACTAAATTGATATTCTTATTGTCCCTCCCATCCTACTGCTATTGTGTCACTGGGTCACATTACCAGGAAAACTATCATTGGAGTCACTGTGCGTGACCCTGTGGAAACCTCTCTTCTGGCAGATGCCAGCTGACGTTATTGAAAAATGGGCCCAAAAGATGACAAAATGTAATCTGTGGCAAAGAAAAAATAGCAAAGGTTGTTTTGTTTTGTTTAGCATTGAAGTACAGTTCATTTTAAAAATCCATATCCAGGGTTGCTTGGTTGGTTCAGGCAGTGGAGCATGGGACTCTTTTTTTTTTTTTTTTTTTTTTTTTAGTTTTTAAAAAAAAGATTTATTTATTTGACAGAGATCACAAGTAGGCAGAGAGGCAGGCAGAGAGAGAGGCAGAAGCAGGCTCCCTGAGCAGAGAGTCCGATGCAGGGCTTGATCCCAGGACCCTGGGATCATGACTCGAGCCAAAGACAGAGGCTTTAACCCACTGAGCTACTCAGGCGCCCCACTCTTGGTCTCAGGGTTATGGATTTGAGCCCCACATTTGGGTGTAGAGATTACTTTAAAAAAAAAACCATTTCTTATTTCAATGTTTTATTTAAATTCTAGTTAGTTAAAAAATCAAAACAAAACAAAACAAAGCAAAACTTAAAAAAAGTCCCTATCCAAACCTTAGCACTTGGTGATGAGCTAAAGGAAAAAGAAAGGCATGACTTTGGTAAGTTTGATGTAAACACAGGTGCCAAGTCCTGCTGTTAGCTTCCAGGCTGGTAGGAACCAGTCTGCCAAAGCTTGTTTTCTAAGACACACATCATGGGTCACAGCTCAGAAATAACCTCTTGCTTGTAACATTTCTGCTTTCTTCTGTCATTTCCCTTTCACCTATCAAATCTCACCAGTTAGCTAGCATAGCTATCTCCATTGTTTCCTTAAACAAAGCCCAGCTACATTAAAGAGTTTGTACATGGAGACTTTGGGAGAACCAAGCCGAACATTGGCTCTCTAATGAATGTGACCGCAGACATTCTTGAGCTGGATGTCGAGGTAAAGCATTTTATTGTGGAAGTAGCTGTTTGTACATTGAATTCAGCCAAGGTTATGCTTTTGGGGTGGTGGGCATTAAGCCAAATAGGTATCTATCTCCACTCATCTTAATGGGTATTTGAAAATGGTCAAAATCTCACAGTAGCA
Organism: Mustela nivalis; assembly: GCF_964662115.1. Lineage (NCBI taxonomy): Eukaryota > Metazoa > Chordata > Mammalia > Carnivora > Mustelidae > Mustela > Mustela nivalis. Next base: position 60,739,018 of record NC_139027.1, read on the forward strand.
TTGTATTGCAGGGAGGGACCGTCTTTGGAATTTTTATCTTCTTAAAAAATACAAGATCTCATTGATGATCTTTGGAAATATATAGCTAATTTACATGGGGCATGAGATCTTAAACCCTTAAGTGGGTCAAGGAAGTGAAACTTAAGAACCCTTCATATGTCCTTCAAACTCTACAGAGTTCATTCCCATAACTCTTTGTTTTGTTTTACAAAAAATTTAAGGCAGGCTACTCAGAAACATACATTCAGGACAGGGATAGAAAATGGGATCAGCCGATGTTTACTGGAACAATGAAAAAAATAAAATTAAATTAAAAAAAAGATTTTAAGCAGAGGTTAGGTGATCCTGGTGGTGTATATTAAAGAGGGCATGTATCGCATGGAGCACTGGGTGTGGTGCATAAACAATGAATCTTGGAACACTGAAAATAAAATGGAAAAAAAATAAACACACACACACAAAATAGGACCCCTATTTATCATATATCATATCATATCATATCATATCATATCATATCATATACCACATCATAGGACCTCTATGATGTGGGATAAATTTTCTGCTCCTAGGGTCTGAATTGAAAAAAGGTTAAATTCTTATGTATTTAAAGGAGTGGATTTAATAGGTCCTTCCGGCAGTTCTCCATAAATATATTTTCTCATTTGACCATCATTAGGTACTAAGTCACAACTTGTGCTCCTTGATGAATATCTGATGGAGAATGGGGTCCCTCTCCCATGCTTCCCCCCCTGCATAAAGAAAATATTAGGAGGCTAGTGTTTTGCACTTGGGATTATCAGTTACCAAAAGAAATGGGTTTAGTGGCCTCGTGTGCAAACAGCTATGGTAATCCCATGATCACTTGCGCATCATCGGCTTACTGGCAATTCTCGAGGGCTTTCAGATTAGATTGTACACAGCTCCTGCATTCAGCCATCGATAGCACCTTCAAGGTTGCAGGGAGCATTCTCAGAGGGACTGTTATTTTGAGGAAGACAGCCTCCTGTTAAAGTAAATCTCAACTGCATTCATCTTTGATCTTAGAACAATTTAGCAATGTTAGAGTCACAGGCCAGTGCTCCTTATCCATGTTTGTTCATTGAAAACACCTATAGAGCTCTACAAACCTCCCCTGTTTTCAACACTTACAAGACTGTGACCTGAAATGTTTAGTTTCAGGCATGAGAAATAACCCATTAGCTTATATATGGGTGTTCAGTATGTGGCTGTGTTCTGAAACAAAACCAAAATACCTTCTTGGATTTCTAAAAGATATGCATATACACACACAACAGTTATTTGGGCTTTTCTAATAAAATTTCCTGATTTTGGCAATGGCTCATAGATTGATTTTAAACATCACTTGTGGTAAAGCATTTTGAGTTTTAACAAGACATGGGTACAGTGGACTTTTTTAAACTTCTCAAATTGGGTCTTCTACGGTGGCTCAAGTACTTCTGAAAGCCTAGGATGTGATTGTTGTATGTGGAGAAAAAAAACAGTCTGCTACTGTAATTTCATTATGACTTAAATCAAGGCTTTGTTCTAGAAGAGTCAAACCAAGTGAGTAGAGATAGATAAATCTGATTTTAAAAGAAACAAGAATTCTGAAATGATATACAATGATCATTTATCCTTTTCTAGTTCCAGGTGATCTTTCATACTCATTTGTTTCTCATTCGGTTGCTAAGTTACAAATAACAACCCTAAGTGTATAGACTATTTGAGTGCTTGTTAAATGCAAGATGAGACAATGGAAATGATCTGAAGAATAAAAGTTGCAGAGACGTCTGAGGGAAAGTTGGTGTTGTCCCTGAAATTGTTACTTTACCTGTAAATAACATTTATAAAATTTAGATGTACTCTAGTCTCTTCTTGGCCAAAAGGTACGATTAATATAAACAGCTGAGCAACCATTCAGATACAGACCTTGGGCCTAAGAATCTCAAGGCTGACCATGGGTTTTTGAGTGTTGAGCTGTGGTATTCAATGACTTTTCTTAAAATTTAACTTCTGCTGTGGCCTTACATTAAAACTATTAAGTTTATACATTACCAGCAAATGCTTACTGGAACAGTAATATGTTTTCATGTCTTGTTTCCTTCCTTCTAGTCTGTAGATGTTGACTGGCCCCCTGCTCTGGATGACTAGCTTTCAAATGTGGAAACAGAGTAGGGTTTTCGTGGAATGATGCAGACCTCCATTCAGCATACACTGTATAATGGCTATTTACTCACTATTGCAGTGTCTTGGAAATCATTTGGATCATGTTGATCTATGTATTTTAAAACCTTTTGTAACATCTCAGGATCTATGTATGTGTATATGTTGTGTTAAATGTTCTAAGGATGTCTTAGGATTTTTCTTGTTCCTTCTCCAAACCCTACACGCCAGACTATGAATAATGAAAACATTCTCTTAATTCTTTCATTTAGAGACGTACACAAACAGGATACATTCTCTGATAATCTGAGAGGCTATCATTTGCAAAATTTCTCTCCACAAGACATACCACCTTCAAAATCATGTTCGAACTTTCTTAAATGGTCTTGATAAAAGTTATATCTAGATTTATACAGCACAGTATCCTATAATATTCTAAGATATCAAATGCAAATCTAACATCATTAATATTTTTCCCAGTAGGCTTTAAGCAAGATATTACCAACATAAATACTTTTTGATACAATCTGTCACAATCTTAATGACTTCAAGTAACTATTTTGATAACTTTAAAATATCAGTACTTTTCCTGGGGAGGGAAAATGAAACCTTAGGAATTGAGGCATACCCTGTTAAGAGACTTCCATAAATTACTTTTAAATAAGGAGACACAAGTGCCTTCAATAACTTCAAACCCAGGGATAAGATTTTGAAAAACTAGGATTGCTAAACAATCTGCTATTATTCCAGAGTGCTCCAGTGTATTATCCAATTTCAAACGTCTTCATCAAGTGGATAAGATATTACAATTTCCATTTTATAAATATGAAAACCAAAGAATGAATGTTAAATGATTTATCTAAAATCGTTAGTTACTTCAATATCAGGGGCTAAACTGAAGTTTCCTGGTCTCTAAGGTCCTCTCTAAATCTTGTTATTGAGTACCTATTGTATGAAGGAGGCACCTGAGAATGTCATTTAAATGCACTAACCAAATAAATAAATAAAATAATTAAAATGAACAAATAAAACAAATGCAGTAAGCATCAGAGATGACTTTTGGAATTTAGATACCAAATCAAGGAGGTTGCCAAAAAATAGCCCAAGTATATATCATATGATCTTATATGACTACTATTTGTTAATAAGTTAATCATCAGTTGGTACTATGAAGAGGGAAAAATGAAATAAGCTAAATCTAAAGAAAATGGATGGGTCATTAAGAGAAACATTTCAGCAATCTCATTAAAATTTCAAGACTTAAGTGTATTTTCTATCATCCTGATTTAACTATCTGAGCTTATTTTAGAACACATGTGACTTGGATAGTATTGGCTGATTGTTTCCCATCTCTTCATTAAATATACTTCATAGATTCCAAGATGTATTATTCATTTATCAGGAAAATTGTTTGACATTTAGAAGTTTCATATGTGAATACTAGCAAATAATTGTTTCACTATTTTCAATGCCAGAAAACAAGAAAGGGATAATAGAAATAAACTTCTGATAAACAGGTAAGAACTTTTGTGTGAATGTTTCTCCCTTTTTGGGAAAGTTTTGCTACAAAAAAGATTTAAATAACTTGGGAGATAGTGTTTTCCATGTTTCTTTTTGGCTCAGCTTTGAATTTAGTGGAATCTGAAAAATGGAAAAATTAAAAACCTCTTTAACAGATTTTTAAATTTCTATTCCTGACATTATGCAAAATTTCCAGCAAAAAGTAGACATTAGCTGTATATACTTTACTTATTCCATATGTTCATATATTATGAGACACAGGTTGTTAAAAATCAATGTAGGTCTTTGTTTTATGCAAGAACTGAGAACATTAAGTAATGAAAGTACTATAGTTTTGCTTTTGCCTATATACAATTATTTTAATTAGTTTTGTGATCTTTTCTCATAGCTTTATTTTGTAATTTTTTTTTTCCTTTTCAAAAATTTTTAAAAAATTCTAGTAACATATAGTGTACTATTGGTTTCAGGAGTAGAATTCAGTGATTCATCACTTACAAAAAACATGCAGTGCTCATCATAACAAGTACCCTCCTTAATACCCATTCACAGCTTTATTTTTTTTTTCAAACTTTCATTTAAATTCTAGTTAAATATTTAATAAAACATAGAGAAAGAGCCCCTTTTTGTTTCTTAGTATTTCTTTGTCCCAAATATAGTCTATGATTTAGTTTAGGAAAAAAAATTAGCTCAACTCTGAATACCTGGAGAAGCCGAAAGAAAGAAAGGAAAAAAAAGAAAGAAAGAAAGAAAAGAAGAATTTCCCAAGTAAGCAAGTAAGATAACTGGTTACATTAACAAGTTATACGAAATAAACTTAGAAGTTAAATTTTGATTTCTAAAGAGAAAAATCTTATTTATCTTACTTAGGCTAATCTTTTCTTTTGAAGCTTTATTCTTGATTTTTAAGCCCAAATAATGAGAATCAACTTTGATGCAAGGTTTTCTGATTTCTAAAACTGGTACCCTTTTGGAGCCTGGGTGGCTCTGTCTGGTAAGTGTCTGTCTTTTGATCTAGGCTTAGGTCTTGGACTCAGGGTAGTGAGTTCAAGCCCCACATTTTTTTTCTTTAAAAAAAAAAAAAGATGGTACTTTTATTATGGAAAAAAATACTGCTTTTATGATACTCATTTAATTGTTTTCATCTTGAAATAATTTCAAACTTACAGGAAAGGTGCAAGAAGTACAAAGAAATACCCACCCCCCCAAACCACTGAGCTGGTGATGCTCTGTCACCAGTGAATGTGAATACTTTAGCATACAATTTCTACAAACAAGGACATTCTTCTACTTCGCCACAATAGGACTATCAATTCAGGATGTTAACCTGGATATTGCAACCATGTAATCCACAGAGCCCACTCAAGTCTCACTGGTTGTTCCAATAGTAACATTTCACGGGCAAGGGATCATGCTTTGCACATAAACGCTTTGCACATAAGTCCTCCACCAATCTGAAACAGTTCGTCTTTCCTTGGCTTTCATTATTTTAATATTTTTGAAGATTTCAGGTCAGTTATTTTGTAGATTGCTCTTCAATGTGGGTTTGCCTGATGTTTCCTTTTTATTAGATTGAGGTTGTACCTTCCTGGCAAGAATACTACATAAGAGGTATTATCTTCTTATCAGGTGTCCTACAATTTTGATTTATGCAGATACTGATGACTGGATTTTAATCAGTTAATGAAGGTCGTGTCTGCCAAGCTCCTCTACTTTTATAGTTACTCTTTTTTCCCTTTAATTAGTAAGTATTTTGTAAGGAAACCATCAAATGTTGATCTACTAGTTTTAGCATTTACTGAAGATTTGGCAAAAACCGATCTAATTCCACCATTCCTTCTCCATTTATTTGCTTAGCATTCCACTGAAAGGCAGAACTTTCCCTTCTTGTGGATTTGTGGCTTCCTGTTTTGTTTGACAGGTCATAATAACAAATGCAAATGCATACATGCTCACATAGTACATTTCTTTACATATATTGAAAATTGGAAGTTGTATACCAATACATCCAATTTCAACCTTATTCTAATTTTCTCCCCCCCCCCTTTTTAAAATTTATAATACCTTTCTCTGACAGAAATCTGGCTCCCACTAGCCTTAATATATTTACTTGATAGATCAGTTCCCCTCATAAATAACCAGTCTACTCTTGCTGCATCCTTATTCCAGATCCCTGAGAGTCTCCTCCATACTACTGCCCTCAAATGTGTTCCTCCTGTTTCACCCTGTATCCCATACTGGGCCACCACCTTTGGCCCCTGTGGTAGTACCTACCTGTACCTTGCTCAGAATACGTAAATGATGTTTGTCCTGAATTATAGGGAGAGAGGCAGGAAATAAGTCAGGAAGGCAGAAAATGAAAATCTTTTAAAAATGCATTCTAGTACTCTACAAAAATTATCATTTCAAAGGATAGTTACATGTGCAGGTATTTTCAGCTATAGCTTTCCGTAAAAATGCCTAATGTTTCTAAGCAACCAAAATACCCTTCCCAAGGAGGATGGTATAAATAACAAAATCTCACCAATATTTTTAAAGTCAAATCACAACAAAATTTTAGGAATTTTAAAGTTTTTCCATTTATTATATTACCACGAAAAAATCACCGTATACAGAGATATTACAAAGGTAATAAAATATTCTGTACAACAAAAAGGATTTTGACACTTTACAAATGATTGCAATCTTTTAAACGCATTTAACATTAAATAATTTGAGAACTTTAAAAATACTTAGTACTTTGAAGGGGCGGGGGTGGGAGGTTGGGAGAGCCTGGTGGTAGGTATTATGGAAGGCATGTATTACATGGAGCACTGGGTGTGGTACATAAACAATGATTTGTTACATTGAAAAGAAATTAAATAAAAAAATACTTTTTTCAGTATCTCTAAATTTATTATACTCACTAAAAAGCATATCAAAATACTGAGCACAGTAAAAAACAGAATAGTGCCATTCTGTAAGGTTCTGAATTCATCAGTTAGGAGTTTTCACTACATTCTTTTAAAACATGTCATCTCTAAAGGGTTTATCTGGTCTGAACCATGACCCCAATGAAGTCTCCTGAGAGACTTCTATACATTGATCTCCAAATACTCCATCTTAACCTATTTCTTACTACATTTTAGGCAAAGCTATACTTTTTAGGCAAAGCTATACTTCATTATCTAATGAAGATAATGAAGAAGAAAAATAGGTAAGATGTTTACTTTCATCAAAAACTTGTATTTTATTTACTCTGCTGATACCTCTGAAAACCCAATTTATTGAAGCACCAACATAGAAGATTCTTCTTGGGGAAAAGGAATGAAGGCCTTTACGAAGAAAGTAGGAATGAAGGAGGGACAAATGCAAGACATTTTTATGAGGCAGAATTTAAAAGACTTGATAACTAAGTAGGACAATGAGGGAGAAAAGGAATAAAACATGATTCTGAGGTTCTAATTAAGTATCTTGGATGGCAGGGTAAATGATAATGCCATTGTAGGGAATGCAAAGTAGGGAATGCAAAAGGGGGATGCAGTTCATAAAGGCATTTGTGTAGCGTGAGAGAAAGCTGAAACTGTAGGCACTGATGAGGTCACCCAGGGAAAAAATAGCACCAAATGAGGGCTGGGGTTGAGATTCTGGGAAAAAAGTCAACCTCCGAGAGGAATCTTATCTACCACAGAAACCTCAGAGGAGTATCCAAGAAGGGAGTAGCCAATAGGAAAAAAGGTTATGGATAGGTCAGGCAGAATAAGGACTGATAAAAAGACACTAGATTTGACAAGGAAAAGTGTCTCTGGTCACTTTTCCCAGAATATCATAAGAAAACAGTAAGAGGGGGCACCCGGGTAGCTCAATCAGTTTTATGTCCAACTCTTGATTTTGGCTCAGGGTCACAAGATGAATGCCAGTTCAGGTGCTTGCAACCTGCTTCATATTCTCTCTCTCCCTCTCTCTCTCTGCCCTTCCACCCACTCTTGAGAGTACACTTGCCTGCATGCCACCCCCCCACCAAAAAAAGAGAAGAAAAAAAAAAAAGAAAAGAAAAAGAAAACAAAAGTTGGTGAAAGATAAGTAAGCTAAAGAATGACTGGGAACAGAGGAAATAGAAGCTGAAAGTATTTCCTGAGTCCGGATGTGAAGGAAGGAACATGAAGGTAGTAGGAAAAGGTTTTTGTTTCCTTTCTTTTAAGGTTAAAGAAAATGTTTACCAAAGTTATACAAAGAAAACCACCACTAAATGGTGATATGAGGATACAGAAACAAGATGGGAGACAGAGCAGGGTCCAGGGTGCAAGCAGAATGTAGAAAGGCAGAGGGGCACTTTTTTCTCAGAAACTAAGTGTGAAAACACAAATACATTTAGAGATAGATGAGAAACAGGTTGCCAAATTCTTTTTATATTATAAAATAAACTCTATGATCAGTAAGGAGCACCCAAAAAATAAAAAAAATATCCACTGGAAATACTTTAAACACAGATGTAGCAGTACCTTAATTCAGCTTACATGGGGTGGGGGGTGGGGGGTGGGGGATGGGGGAACGGTGGACAAAACACAACCCTGCAAAACAAGTCAATTGCTTATTTAATGCAAAAATCCAGATATTCTAAAGTCTGTGTTTAAGCTGGCCAGTGCTAATTATTATAAAATTACAGGATTCTGTATTTTTTTTTTTTTAAAAGCTTACTACCTATCGACCACTATCTGGAGATATCCTGGGTTCATTCATATTTTGAACAGAAAAGAAATGATGCCTTCCAAGGTATTCTTTCTCCCTGGTAAATTCTTCTAAAGTATGTTACATGCTTATGGTCTTTAAAATTATATAACAAATGTTTCATTTTTAAATCATAATTTCTGAGAAATATTTATGGTACTTAAGTGTCTTTAATCTTTTTCTTCTTCTGCTTCCTAGTCTATCCTAACCCCAAGTTTTATCTTGCTCTCCTTCCCAGTTCCCAGTATCATTCAACTCAGATTTTTTTAGAGATTCATACATTCAGACATTCATACATTTCCCATTTTGATTGTTCCAGTAAACTTACTGGTTTGGTTGGACACTGCATAAATGAAATGACACACTGTTTCTAGCTCAGAACATGCTCAACATTTATGGTGGGCTCTAGGTGTAAAATAAAGTTCAGTTACTTAGCATCATGACAACTCCATCACAACTAAGATTACTGCCTAAATTCTACCATCATTTTGCAACTGGGATTACTTTGCTTTCAATAGTTTGGATTACCGTTATTAAACCTTGACCTGAAGGCATATGGTTCTGACATAAACCCAATGTCACATTAAATAGAATTATAAAAATCATGAACATCTAATAATTAAAGCTGTTCTTTCAAAAAATAAAGTTCTATTAGTAGTACTTTGAACATTCAATATTTGCTAAGTGCTTAATATGAGGCAGAGCCTGTCCTACAAACTGGGAATTCAACAAACGAAACATAAAAATTTTTACCCTTGTAGAACACAGATTCCAGTAAAGGAAAAAAAAATTAAAATAAAAAATAAGTGCGTAGTAAAGGTCAGACCTGGTAAGTGCTACGGAACAATATAAAGGAGAGGAGACATGGAGTACTGATATGTACAGACTCGAGGAAGGCCTTGATCAGTATTAGATGAGTGAATCTGAAGGATGTTAAGAAGTGAGCTACACATGTATCTGAGAGAAAAATAGTTAAGGCAGAGAGGACACCAAGTACAAAGAATCTGAGGCACGAGTATACTTGGTGTTTTTGAAGAGAGGCTATGAGAATGCCTGGAGCTGAATGAGAAGAAAACGTTAAGAGATGAGACAGGAGACTAAGTATGTATGAGCCTGCCAATTTTAAGGATGCTGGTCTCTACTCTGAGTGGGAATGGGGAGCCACTGGATGGTTTTGAGCATGTGAATGATACCATTTGACTTGTTTTAAAAATACTCTTTCTGGCAACTTTGGGGAGAAGAGACTATAGGGGCACAAGGATGTAAGAGCATCTTTTGAGGCTATAGCTTCAAACTAGACAAGAGATGATATGACAGTGGCTTAGAAGAGGAAGTTAATAGTAGAGGTCAAAAGAGGTGGTGAGCTTTGGGTATATTTTGAAGTCAGGGCCTACCAGATTTGCTGATGGATTGAATCTGGGAGAGAAAAGAATCAAGGATGACTCCATGGTTTTGGACCTGAGCAACAACAGAAGCGTAGCACTGCTATTTACTAAGTTGAGGAAGACAAAGGAGAAGCAAATTAGGAGAAAAGATCAAGAACTCAGTTTTGGATATGTTGAATCTGAGCTAGATTTTTGTTCATTAATGGGATTCTAAGTAGAGATGTCAAATAAATAGTTTTATATACACATATAACCTCCAAGTATGAAGGTCAGAGGATAAGTCTAAGGTAAGGATAAAATTGATGAACAGAGAGTATGAAATTGGATGAGATCACAGTGAGTGAGGAAACACAAGAAAGAAGAGAGGTCTAAGAAAACTTTTTCACCTTAAAGACATGGGTATAAACCTAAAATCATAAGCAATTTTAAAGGTAGGGATTTAAACCATCCAAAATGTAGAGAACTTCCCCTACCTTAAAAGTTCACTTCAACTCTCTTCTGTCCAAGTTAGAATTTTTTTTTTTTTAAAGACTTCATTTATTTAAGAGAAAGAGAGTGTGTGTGCACAAGAGCGAGCCATGGGCAAGGGAGAGGGAGAGGCAGACTCCCCACTGGGCAGGGAGCTTGCTGCAGGGCTGGATCCCAGGGTCCCTGGGATCATGACCCCAGCCAAAGGCAGATGCTTCACTGACTGAGCCACCCAGGCGCCCCCTGCCAAGTTAGATTCTTAAATTTAAAATTCTTAGATTTAAAAATTCTTGACTTATAAGTAGCTCTAAGAAACTTCAAGAAGCCTCAGAAAACCCCTTAGGGGTTACCTTGGCCTATGGGTCTCAAAAATAATAATGAAATCATTTTTCTAATGACACAGTCATTACAGGTTTTACCTTAAATTTGCTTCAAAGCAAATATCAGTTAATTCATTTAACTAAGAACACATCAACACCATATAAAAAAAGTATAAAAAGGTGTATTTGGAAGAACTGGAGCCTTGCTCTCATTTTCTTCTCAAAGACAGAATTCCCTGCACACAGTATCAAGTCACATGTTTCAAAAAGAAGAAAAAGTTATGTCCTCTTAAATTTCTATTTCAGAATTTCCCTATAGGATACTTTCAAGCTTTGAATTCAATATACCCAAACAACCATTTAAGTTTTACAAATTACCTTGAAAAAAATCAAATGCAAATGAGTCACTTAATTGCTCATTCTGCATAGTGCCAATACTAGAATACTGACTATGAACAAAACCATGACTGTTTGGATTAGTACCATTTGATGGCCCTGACTCATTTATCATACTGTTATCTGTACAGTTGAAGTCAGATCTCTCAAATGCCTCTGGCTGTGGAACAAAAGCAGCCGTACTGGAACCAGCGCTGGCTGGCATACCGGGAGAGGACATCTGATGGAGCTGTCTCAAGTCTCTTGGGTCTAACACTGAATTACATGAGGGGTTTTCGAGATTCATGCTCACAAGTCTCGGATTATCATTCTCCCTCATGCTGTCACTACTAGGTGTCATCATATTCATAGGGCAATTCGGCAGCAGATTGCCATCAGAAATACCATATAAATCAGCTGGTGACATGGATGGTGCTTCCATTCTGCCTATGTCATTTGCATTGTTATAAATACAAGCATTAGAGGCATTCAGATCACTCTCAAGAGGCATTTCCAGATATTGCGAGATACCTTGTGGATGAGAGGAAAGTGTCCCTGTTGAAAAACCACTCAGTGGATTCGTACTAACTGCGCGTGAGGTAGGCTGGGCCCCACCTGACCAGCTTGAAGAAGGTGGAGACACCATTGAAGGTATGGGTGGAGTATGCTGTGGCAGTGCATTTGAGATGGACGCAGGTGAGGAATAGTAGGAATCTCCTTGACTTGAAATGCCGGAAGTCCTGGGTATTTCTGTCAAAACTGCACCATGAGAAAAGTTTGATTCTGTGGGGAGGAAATGTATTTTTACAAACTGAAATGAAAGTATAAAAAATATTATCTCTAAATTAAACTTGCATAAACATACTGATAAAGAAAATTTCCAAGCAAACTGATGTAACGTTTTAGATAAAAATATTAAATAGCACTAAATTATTGTAAGAGCCCAAAGCTGAATTCTGTAACACTATTTTACAAATACCTATAAAATAATTCTGTTAAGTTATCTTGTCAGAGATAGCTTCATTAAAAAATGAAAATTTAGCTTCTGAGGCCCTATAAACTGAAAAATAAATCAGAATTTCAGGGATGCCTGGCTGGTTCAGTTGGTAGAGCATGCAAATCCTGATCTTGGGGTCGTGAGTCTGAGCTCCAAGCTGGGCATAGAGATTACTTAAAAAAATAAAGCATTTAGAAAAAATCAGAATTTCAGTTAATGGGAATCTAAATAGCCAAAATAATTTCATATTCACTACTTTTAGGAGAAAATAGGGGGATGGAGGAAATGCTCATTAGGGATGATTGAACAATACACATAACTTGCTAAGATATATTAAGATACAACTCTAGGGGCACCTGGGTGCCTCAGTTGGTTAAGTGTTTAACTCTTGATTTCAGCTCGGTTCATGAGTTCAGCGTTGTGAGACTGGGCCTGGAGTCAGGTTCCCCACTGGGCATGGAACCTACTTAAGATTCTCTCTCTCCCTCTGCCCCCTCCCCTTTCTCTGTCACTCTCTCGTCAGGTCTCTAAAAAGAAATATATATATATATATAATTCTAAGGTACTATAAAATTCCCAGTCAGGTAAAAATTAAAGATTCTGTATTTATTTATATAGTAAATTACTGCTATACATACTAAAAAGCACAGGTTTAAGAATATAAAGGGAAGAAGAGACTTCTAATTAAATAACCCTGGTTCAATGATTTAAACCAGAGGTTCACAACTTTTTTTTTCTGTAAAGGGCTGAATATTTTATGGTCTGTGGGCCATACAGCCTCTGATGGAACTACACAATTCTGCCACTATCATGCAAAAAAAAGGAGCCATAGACAATATGTAATCAAATGAGCATGGCTGTGTTCCAGTGAAGCTTTATTTTTAAAGATAGGCAACTCGCCAGATCCAAACCATTTCTTCCATGACACACTGTAATTAAATAAAATTACCACCATATGAACAAATGTAATTTCTCAAACAATAAATCCCAAAAACATAATCATAGTTTCCAAGAGGACCTTAAGAAGTGGAGGAGATCAATTCATTTAATATTCAAAGCATGAAAAAAGTTGTGGGAATGGAAAATAGCAAAGAAGCAGTTTTTATTCCTAAGAATGGAATTCCAATATATTGGGCAAAGCACTGGTCTTTTGACCATAAGGAATACTCTGTAGGATAAAATACCTTTTTTGATGAATCTTCCTTCTCCAGTTGATCCTAGGGTAACAGGTCTAGGTCTTTCAGGAAAATTAACTGCTGTGATAAAGTTTTTCCATTATTAAGCAATTTAAAAAAGAACATCAGTTAAAATTTGGAAAACTGAATAAAGCAAAAAACCCAAAATCTATTTAAATAAAAATCAATCCAAAGTACTCTTACCACAATCTTGCCACAATTTCTGGAAAAGTAGAGTTGTTTTTTGTTTCTTTGCTTTATTGCCATAAGTATCTAGTTAAAAAGAAACCAGGAAAGCATGTGAATCATCATAGGTTTATGCTGTTTCTCCTTTAACAAATAAATAGGTATTGTATTCCCATAAGGTGCGTTAAACAAATGTATACGATCTGGATTTAGTAAGTGTTGCAGAATGTGTCCCAAGTCAGTAGTAAAGGGTATAATACTCATCTTGTTTTCTTATAACACCTATAAGGCAACAATATCAACTAATGCAATAAGGGCAGATAAGGACAAAACCAAAATGGAGACCACTCTGAATGGCAAGCTTTCCAACTATAAAAAGGGCACAATAAGGACAAAAACAGAACTTCAAATATACAATAAATTTTGATAAACAGTTCAGATACTCTGAAATTATTCTAGATTCCTTTCCAAAGAAAGAGAGGCAAAGAGCAGAAAAATCAATTGATTAAAAATAAAACTGAAAACTTCCAGGAAATAAAATGTAAATTATGAATAAACCTTACTGTATCCAAATATATCTTACAAGAGAACTAACTTTAAGAAATATGACCACCAAGAAGTCATACCTTTTTCATCTGGCAGATATCTAAAATCCATAGATTCACTAACTTCCTGGTCAGAAGGTCTCCGCAACTGCATTTTTACTGTCACTGGTTCTGTTATCGCTCTGCAATATGGTGGAGTCTTAAAAACAATGGCTACTTGACGGTGTACATCAGCTTGTGAAAAGATACCTTTTGCTTCCCAGTCGTTCAATACAAACCGAACTTCTATATCATCTAGTGAACACGAAAGCAAAGGAATAGCAATGGAAAACAAAATCCATCTATTAATCTAAAATATAGACGGCCCCTAATTGATGATGGTTCAACTTCACAATTTTTTGACTTGATTATGGTGTGACAGTGATATGCATTCAGTAGAACATGTATTTCAGATTTTGATAAAGATCAAAATCAAAATCCAGGCTAGGGATAGGCTGTATGACACTCTGAAGATGCTGGGCAGTGGCAGCAAGCCCCATCAGCGACATGACCAGGAGGGTAAACAACAGATACACTCACAACTGTTCTGATTTTCACTTTCAGTACTTTCAGTTTTCAATAAATTATGTAAGTTATTCAACACTTTATTATTAAAGTAGACTTTGTGTTAGGTCATTTTACCCAATTGCAGGCTAATGTAAGGGCATGTTTAAGGTACACTAAGCTAAACTATGGTGTTTGGTACATTAGATGCATTAACTGTACTTTCAATTTAAGATTATTTTCAATTTACAGTGAATTTATCATGGTATTAGATCTGTATATTCTAAATTCAATGAGACAAATAAGTACCTTTCTGAACTTTATCACATAGTAGAAATATTTCATCGCCGCCTCTGACACTTCCGCAGTTCTTGTTTACACGACAAATCCTTAATTCTGCAGTATTAGGAGCACCTAAATATAAAGGATTGTTTTAATGGGTTTCTGCATTAGTAATATTTTTTATTCCTTTTTCATGGTGAGAATTATAGGGAAACAATTTACAAGACAGATAAAAGCTTTAGTGTATACATAAATTAAGGACACTACATTAATCCTTTACAGCTGTACTTTTCCTTTCTAACTACACTCCCAACCTGGTTTACAGCCTTGTGACTTCATTTCTCAGCAATGATAGATCCTCCACTTAAATCTGATTCTTTCAATCCATTCATACACTGTCACCAGATTAATCTCTCAAATCTTAACTATAAGCCTATAGCAATGCAGTTTTGTGCTTTCTATTAGGAATATAATTTCAGTAACTCTCCCTGGCAATTCAAAGTTCTCCAGGATGAGGATACTCTGATCCACCTTTATAGACCTATGTTCCACTATGTTACTATATGCAAAACAGGCAGTAATATACCATGAATGAATGCATACATAAGAGCAAATACACACACACGTGCACACAAAAACTTTGAGGGAAATTTCATAATCTTTTAAAACTACAAATATCCATATCCTTTGATCTAGCATTTGCCAATATTTCTACCTCTGTAAAATTATGCTAGAGACATATTTGCACAAAATATGTACATATTTTGTGCAAATATTATTTACTGAAGTACAATTTGTTAGAGGAAAAAAATTAAGAAGGAAACAAACCAAATGTATTATAATAGGGTAATGAGTTAATAAAATTGTGATAGAGCCATATAAGTAAATAACGCAGCTACTGAAGAGAACAAGGCACCCAAAAGGGAAAAAGGCTCAAGATACATTGCTAAGAGAAAAAAATTATTTAAAAAGGATCTATGATGATTTTTTTTATGTTGCCAAAAGTATATTGTATGAATGACAGTGATGATGTATTTTTATATATAAAGAAACTGGTGAAATATGTACCTAGGGATAGTGATTGTCTTTGGAGGAGGAGATCAAAGATGTCTTCTTCTTGCTATTTCAGTAATGCTTGAATTTTTCTTATAATGAACATACTCTTTCTCTAACTGCCAAAATACTTAATAAAATTAAACTAAAAAAAAAAAGCTAATACTACAAATAGAAGAAAATAAAGTACTTACGGTTGTCATAAATTGGGTTAGAGACAACAGGAGGTAGAGCCATTGTCAAATTACCATGTTCATCGGGGAGGAAAACTTGAAAACATAATCTCACCACATTGAGGTCACAATCTTCGGTATCAAACACCTGCTGTTCTGGGACTAAATAGTACATTTTTTTTAAGGATGTAAAATAGTCACATAGAACTAAAATCCTGCTAGGTCCTCCTCCCTGCCCAACATACTCAATAACCCTAAGTAGCCTGCAGTCTATACTAACAAGATAGAACAGTATACAATCTCAAAGGTGCCTTTTATCATTATAATATGTAGTCACTAACACTATTCACTAAGTTATGTGCATGGTCAGGAAGTAACTATCCTAAATCATCTGAAATTTAGAACAGAACACCTAACTTATAGTAATAAAAAACCAAATTTTTACAAATTACAGATTATATAAAACAGAAAAGGGAGAATGTAACTCTCTATGAGAGAATGTAAATGTGTATAAAAATTACCATCATCCCCATTTTATAGATGAGAAACAGATTTTTTTTTAAAGATTTTATTTATGTATTTGACAGACAGAGATCACAAGTAGGCAGAGAGAAGGGGGGAAGCAGGCTCCCTGCTGAGCAGAGAGCCCGATGCCGGGCTCGATCCCAGGACCCTGGGATCATGAGCTAATCAGAAGGCAGAGGCTTCAACCCACTGAACCACCTAGGTGCCCCAAGAAACAGATTTTAAAGAGATGAAATTACTTCTCTGAAGTTCCACAGATAGGAAGTGGCAGAGAAGGAAGTCATACTAAGAAGTCAGTGAATCCTGAACCCATGCTCTTGAAATCTGAACTCTAATTAGAAAATTTTACATGTTTACACGTTTTGTATAAAGGTGACATATACAGAAATATCTACTAAATTTCAGAATAGTATCTTAGGGAATAAATATTAAGAAGATAATAGATGATATAAGGTAGCTAGCAGTTTCCATAAAAAATTTTTATGCCCAAATTAGGTTTGCTTTAAAAAAAACAAACAAAAAATGCTATAGCAGGAAAAATTTGCAGTTCTGAAAAAATATAAAAACCTTTATGACAGATATAATGTGATGACAGTTTGTTAAATTGATATCTGAAAAGAAATCTGGTTCTAAAAGAAAACATTAACCACGTTTTCAAATAATATAAGCTGTAGGAATAAATCATAACAGAGTCATATTTTTTAAAAGCATAAAATACACAATTATGTGAAAACTTTCATTTTTCAGAAAGTATTAAAATTTGAAATACTAAATTTGAAACACTGTTAAAACCCAAATTCTTTAGTCTTACAGGCAGTAACAAAATGACAGTAGAATTTTGATTTTGACTTTTTATTTAAACTATGCTCACAGTCTCAGCAGCTATCACAACATTTAAAATATTCCCAAATATTCTTAAACCAAGCATTTTAAGGCATCTACAAGAACTTATCTGTTCAAATAGAAGGTCAAAATATACACCTGCGATGTAGGTGTTGGTATCATTATCATAATATGACATAACAGGTGTGGCTGAAAGGGGCTTATTACAAATAACAAAAGATACTCCTTTCAGGTTTTTTGCTGTTATCACTTAGCAAGAGTTTTAGGAGTTCTTTGCCGGGAATGGGGGTGAAGAGCAAACATATATTTATTATAAATCCCAATATCACAAAAACCCAGAGAGGTAAGTTCATAAGAGACCTCTTTTTTTCTAGATAGAGTCTGCCAATTTTGTAGGATGTCATTAACAAAATGTGAAGTTGAGATAAATTCTCAATAGCCTATAGAGGAAAAATAAAAGTGTTCAGGTTCTACTGAAGAGGGAAGATCTGGTAAATGCCCAATACTCTGATTGGGCCCTGAAGGAGCTATACCTTAGGAGTTAAGAATGAACTGAAAGGGGGCGTCTGGGTGGCTCAGTGGGTTAAAGCCTCTGCCTTCGGCTCAGGTCATGATCCCAGGGTCCTGGGATCGAGCCCCACATCAGGCTCCCTGCTCAGTGGGGAGCCCGCCTCCTCCTCTCTCTCTGCCTGCCTCTCTGACTACTTGTAATCTCTATCTGTCAAATAAATAAATAAAATCTTAAAAAAAAAAATGAACTGAAAGATACCAGATCAGCAATTGGTCATGAAAAGTTTGTGACATCTGTTGCATCATTTAATGCATCAGTTGTCTTCTGAGATGCATTTCATGCTCATTGTGGACAGGATCTATGATGAAACTGAGTTATATTTCACTTTGGTACCTAAATAGTGTATTTATATTAAATATCTTCATGACTAAGTGCCTTGAGATAAAAGTCTTCTACTTCTGTGCAGTAGGTTACACATCTTAACTACTTATGTGCATTCATTCCTTCAACAGGTTTTTATTATAGTCCTAGCTTGTTCTAGGTGCTTTTGGTAAGTTAGTGTATAAAACAGACAGAAATTCCTGCCTTTGAGGAGCTTATATTTTTGTGAAGAAAGACCAACAATTAACAAATTTACTAGATAAGTGTATTATATAATTTATTAGATAATGAAAAGTGCTAAGGGGGAGTATCAGCAATGTAAGGAGCTTGGGAATCCTTAATTGGGGGCAACAGGTTATAAATATAAATAGATGGTTAGAGTAGGCCTCATTCTCTATTCTTATGTAGTTTCCATAATAGAAATAGATTGTTTTATGTTATTGTTTTCCTAGAATGTTGAAATAAAACCTAAATTGTACATCTCTAATACTAAGCAAAACAAAATCTAATTTCTCTAAAAAAACTCAAAACACTAAAAACTGATTTAAATAACCTGAACTCAGAGGTAGAATTATCCTTTCTTTGATTGTTTATTTTATTTTTGGGATCTGTAAGTTCACATTCTACCACTTAACCTAGAAATTTGTCAGAGCTAAATTGATACTTTTTCATGGCTGTATCACTTCATGTACAGATTTCTGCTGTACTATAAGAAACCATCTGACTTGGTTTTTGTGATATATATTTATGATATATAGAAACAAAGGAGTTTCTCAGTTCTCCTGGGTTTTAAAAAAGAAAACAAAGCCAATGGAATTGGAAATGCTTAGCAGAATAGGATCTACAAATTCTGATCCATAGACTGATGCTATCACATGTGACAGTCTGGTTTCTAGAGATCAAATATCATGTGAAAATACAAAGACTATTAAAAATGATTCTTACTTTGGGGCACCTGGGTGGATCAGTGGGTTAAGCCTGTGCCTTCAGCTCAGGTCATGATCCCAGAGCCCTGGGATCGAGCCCCGCATCGGGCTCTCTACTCAGCAAAGAGCCTGCTTCCCCCCCTCTCTCTGCCTACTTGTGATCTCTGTCTGTCAAATACATAAATAAAATCTTAAAAAGAAAAATAAAATCTGTTTCTCATCTATAAAATGGGGATGATGGTAATTTATATATATACATTTATATTCTTGCATATAGATTTATATTCTCCCTTTTCTGTTTTATATAACCTGCAATTTGTAAAATTTTGTTGTTTATTACTATAAGTTAGGTGTGCTGAATGATGGTAAGTAGAGCTCTGAAGTGATTCCTACTGGCTTTAGAAGGATATTTTTGCATGCAGTGTATAAAGTGTTTGGAAGATGATAAAAAACAGAGGCAGGACCACAGGTTTAGGTGCTAACAACAGTCCAGGCTTCAGGCTACAAATGATGTAGGCTTACATTCCTCTGGAAAATGGAAATGGACTGAGAGATGGTCAGGGTAGGGTGAACAATAGAGATTTGCGGGAACACTGAGGGGTTTATGAAGAGGACTAGTGGAAGAGAAGGCAGGAAAGATATGTTGGAGTTACATGTCTAAGACTTTCAATTTAGGGCCATTTAGTTTTTAAACTTTTAAAGGAGCCATTCCAAATTCTTAATCAGAATAATATGCTAAAAGCACTGTTCTAAGATTACTCTAACAGGGTCCAGTGGATTCCGCAACTCAAATTGTGAGATAGTCCTTCAACTAGAGAGACCAAAAGGGTTATGGGGAAGAAATGGATGTTACAAAAAACAACACAACAACCAAAACCACAAATACTGTGACGGCCCAACTGGCAGGACTGCTCCCTTCCCTAAATCTAAATCCACCTAGGTAGCTCAGTAGAGAGATCATAAGCCTGGTAGCTAGGTTCCCTGTGTTCAAATCCCAGCACCACTACTTACCAGTTCTATGATTGAGAAAATTACTTAACTTTTCTGTGCCTTCACTTCCTTATTTTCAAAATGGAGATAACAATAGACCCTACCTCATAGGTTGCTGTAAGAATTAAATGAAATAAGGGACGCCTGGCTGGCTCAGTTGGAAGAGCATGCAACTCTTGATCTCAGGGTTGTGAGTTTGAGCCCCATACTGGGGGTAGAGATTACTTAAATAAAGAAAGAAATAAACTTAAAAAAATTTTTTTAAGTAAAATAAAATATGCAAAGCACCTGTTTTGTACTATTCTAAGTGCTATATGATTATTATTAACATCATGCCTGGTTCTGGATTGGTAAAAAACAAAAAACCTAAAAATCTTCTAGAGGGCCCATCTGCTTCTTGACTCCTGCATCTTCCTTTCTGAATGCCTTTTCCACTGGAGTCAGGAGACCGAGACTTGAACTCTAGCTCTGCCACCTGTACTTGCTACATAATTTAGGAAAATTACATAACCAAAGCTTTAGGATTCTCTTCTATAAAGCAGTGCTGCTGTAATGACTAAATATATAGCATACATAAAATACTTAACATTTACTCCTTGACACAGAAAAAATACTTAATACATGGTAGCTATTATTTATGATATTCTCGTTTTATACTACATGATCCCTTATTTATACTACATCTGGACTTAAATGGACTCTTTATAAGTTTGGGGTTTTACTTTAGCGATAAAAATGGGTATATTCCTAACACAGAAATTTTCCACTTTTGAATATTTATCCTAGGGGTGCCTGGCTGACTCAGTCTGAAGAGCAAGCAATCCTAGATCTCGGGGTCATGAGTTTGATCCCCATGTAGAGAGGACTTAAATAAAAAACAAAAACAAAAAACAAAACAAAACCCCAACATTTATCCTAAGGAAATAATCACACAAGAACTCCATGTATATATGTTCAGTGGAGTTTTTTAAAATAAAATGAAAATAACCTAAATGTTCATTACAGATGGCTAGTTAAATAAACTGGTCTATCCAAACAGTAGAGCATTCTGTTAAAAAGTAAAATAGATTTATAAGTAGTAACATGGCAAAATATTTAAGATCTATTCCTATGTGAAAAGAAAAAAGCAGCAGCAGTGTAGCATGGTTCTATTTATATAAAAAAATACATGCATATAGTTGTGTATACAGCTGGATATTTACTGTTTCGTAGGTTTTGCTGGATAACAACTGTAAGCACTCTGTATTGTTTGAACAAATGAATGACTACACCAAGCTAAATGCTGGCATCCTACACTACAGTAGTCTCCACTATAAAAACTATGAGATGCTAAGCTCCTAAACTAGGGAGACAGATATACATGTATAAAGGAAATTCTAGAAAAATACACACCAAAATTAACAGTCATCTGCTCTGATGAGGAAAACTGAAGGGGAAGAAGGCCCACCACCTGTTTTTCTAAATAAAGATTTTTTGGAACACAAACAAGCTGATTTGTTTAGAGCTCTTTGTTTAGAGCATTATACTAAGCAGTATAAAAAATAAAGACCTAGGGAGAAGAGATGCAGACATTATGGTTCATAAAAACACAGTACTTGGTTATGAACATATTCCTTAAATTATCTTCATAACCCTTAATTTATTTTTATATATCCAGGAAAAACACAAACCAACAATATGAGGAGATCTTAAATCTATTTAAGAGATCTGTTCTTTGAAAATGTTATAGTTGTTCAGTTCCTGCATTATGCCTATTGAAGTAGCTGCAGAAGATATTACAGTTGACACTACCCTAGTGTGGGTCCAGCATTAAGCCTGGTGTAATTATTCATCTCCTCAAACAACACAGAGTGCTCACAATTGCCAGGCGCTACACCAGATCACACTATCCTCGACAAAACCCACTAACCAGTAAATACCTAGCCTTATACACAAATATACTATGAAGGTATTTTGTATAGCTTCTACTATTTCTATATGTCTTCTTCCACACTGGGATTAATTTAAATTTCGCTGTTGAGTATGACCTGATTTAAATAACCACATGCAGAGAAAGTAATGTATACTGTCTGCTGGAGTGGCAAATGGAAGGCCACATTCAAAAAGAAATCAGAACATTTGTGAGGTTTTCTTATAGAATACAATGTCCCTCTCCATGGATACCAGAAAGCCTTGTTTGTCAGAGAATTTTTTTTCCCCAACACTATGAAAGGTTTTAAATTTTCTTCATTCTTCAGATACAGGTATCTGTCAGCAAGCAGAAGAGTGATCACAAAACTTAAGAACAGCTTCTAAAGCACAAGTTCAAGACACAAATAGAATTAATTTGCACAAATAGGTCAATATGCAAATAACAGAAATAATTCTCTCAGACATTACTTACCATTGAAAGGATTGATTCCTGCCCTTATTCTTGAAGTAATAGCTTCTTTTACTTCTTTTTTCTTCACACAACGAATACCCAAATTTTGAAAACTAAAAGGAAAACAGAGCTTTCAAACTGTATTATAGTTAAACACAAGGACATATAAATGAAGTTTTACCAAAAAATACTGCAAAAATCAAGGGTACATTCTATGCCTATATCAAATACACCAAAACAGATGAACATTAACAGGAATGTAAAATTGACCTCCCAAGCAAAAAAGTTGTAAAAGGAGGCCCACTGGTATGTTTTGCTGAGCCCGTAAAAGTGTTGCCTGTATTAAAAAAAAGCACACACTCTACTATCATTTAACAATCCAGTAATTGCATATGAACATCTTGATTTCTGGCTTCTCTTGAACATTCTAAAGGTCTGGACACAGCAGAGTACAGGAGCACCTCGATGGAGCCGATCACCTGCGGCCCGTTTAATCAAGGCTCTTCAATTTACTACAGTGCCTGCTAGTCCTCTTACACCTGATCTATTCCACGGACGTTTGATTTTTGAGCCCTGACTCCACTACTAGTAGCAGTGGAATGTGTTTTATGCTATATTACATGAAGTTATAATAATCATTCATAAGAAAGCACTGAAATGTTTTCTTTTAAATTAGAAAGATGTTTAATATGAACGATAATATTTAGCAAAAGTTTCAAAATGTCATTTATGGAAAACTTCTCAAAAGCTACAAATATTACTAATTTGCATATCTTTAGCACAGATGATGGTGGGGGGAACTCCCCTACCACCACCAGTCATACTTGTTCCCACATGGAAAAACCATGACATCATTAAAGCTGGGTGGGTGTGAATAAGGAAGCAAAACTTGGTTATAATAACATTACTATTTGTTCAAACTTCACATGGCACTTAGGCAACGGGAGGCTGCCTGCCTCGTTTGCTCCTCTCCATGCTCACAGGGCCTTATGTTTATGCTCTGCACCTTCACCATACTTGTCATTTTGTTAGCTCCTAAAGTATCTTTGGCATTTCTTTCCTTTGCCTCCAGTAATTAAAAAATAAATCTTGAATTCACAATCCTTTTTTGAAACCCTGAAACCCATAATCCTCTTCCTCAAAAGTATTCCACTTCTTTGAAAGATTCACACCTTGGTTCTCACTTTTTCTTTGATGAAAGATTTTAAAGAATTATTTATTTTACTATATTTATACACTACTTAATTTTGTTTCATCTGAAAAATTGTATTTGACTGCTATTCATAGAATATTAGAAATGAGAGATTTTTGAAATTCTGACACAAGGAAACCAAGGATCATGAAGATTATCTGAAACTATTATTCATTCATTCATGATTCAGTCATTCAACAAATTTTGGGATTCCTGCTCTGTACCAAAAACTCGAGAAAATAATGGGCATTACAATCCCTCTCCTCATGGAGCTTAGTCTAATGCAGAGGTTTGCAAACTGTGGCCCATGGACCATACTCGGCCCACCACCTGTTTTTCTAAATAAAGATTTTTTGGAACACAAACAAGCTGATCTGTTTACACATTGTCTATGTGTGCTTTCATGCTACAACAGAAATGAGCAGATGCAACAGCGACCATATGGTCTGCAAAGCCTAAAATATTTATTATCTGGCTCTTAACAGAGAAAGTTTGCTGACCTCTAGCCTAGTGAAGCAGACAGATCAATATTAAATAATCACATGCAAAAAATGCTAAACTGAAACCATGACAAGTTTTATTAAAGGAGACATACACTATGTCATAGAAACCTATGACAGGAGAGAGTTGATCAGTTCAGGAAGGACAGAGAAGCTTACTGTACAAAGTGGTACTTAATATAAACAGAGATGAACTAGGAGGGGAAGAGGAGAGTAAAGACTTCAGGCAGAAGGAACAGAACAAGCAAAGGCCCCTACAGAAGAGTCTTGTGAGCACAGGAGACTAGAGGAAGGCCTCTGGGACTGGAGTATGGACTTCAAGGAGAGCACAGGATGAAGGTTACAAATACAAGCAGACCCTGTGAACCTTGTGGGCCAATAAGGAATACTGCCCTTATTCCAAGAGCCACATAAAGCCATTAAAATGTTTTAAATGGGAATACGACAGTCAGATTTGTATTTGAAAAGATCACTCCAAATAAATTAATTTTTAAGAAAGTCACCTTGGCTAAAGTGGAGGACAGAGCTGGGGGGAAGAGATACAAAGAGAGTTGATGCAGGAAGACAGTCAGGGGTTTATTGTGGCAGCCTACATTTGGACTATGGGTAGTGTGATGATGGAGATCAATAAGAGCAGTGTACAGATTCAGGAACTATTTAGGAAGTACCTGTTAATGAATTCAATGTGTGTGCCTGGGTGAGGGGTGCGAGGATGATACTCGTGTCTGGGGGCTTTTACAGCAACCACTGAGATAAGGCACATTGGAAGACCCACTGAGAAGAAAGAAGTACTATCATGGAAAAGTCAGGGTTTGGGGCATATTCTAGTTGAGGTGCTTTTGATATATTTAAGAGAATATGTCAAAAAGACAATGAAAATACCATTCTCCACTGAAAGGAACAAGGGCTCCTTAGAAAAAACTGATTTCAGAGCTGGGGCAAGAAAAGTACAAGTAAGTCCTGAACACTTTGCTGTGTCAGAAAGTAAAGAAGTGCCCCAAGGAAGACAGAAGCGTATCAAAAGGACATAGGAAGCAGGCGGAAAGGGCCTGCATTGGTCAAATCTGGGTCAATCTGCACATCAAAATAATAATGCTAGTAATGGACTAGATAGAGTACACTGAATATAAAAATCCATGGGTCTACAGTGGTATTCTTTTTTTAATGGGGAAAGGAAAAAAGGGAAAGTTTTTCTTTGTAACAGAATGCCAATTAATATTGCCAATGGAAAACACTAATATCCCATGTCTCCTGAAGGGATATTTTGAAAACAACATAGCACCGCCTTTGTAGATTTCTCATCCAAAATGTTTCATGTTAACATGAAAATATTATTCATGTTACTCATATTAACATGAATATAAACAAGCAACCATTCAGACTAATTCAGACTAATCCACATTCAACAATCTTCAAAACAAGTAGCCTAGACTCTTCAAAAAAAAAAAAAAATGGTAATGTCAGGAAAGACCAAAAAAGGCTGAGAAACTATTCTAAATCAAAGGAAACTTTAATAATCATGACAAGTAAATAAACATGACAAGTAAATACAGTGTGTGATCCTTAACAGGATCCTGAGCTGGGCAGAGAAGCAGGAGAGCCATAAAGGGCATTATTGGACATGACTAAGAACTTAACTGTCTGTAATTAAGATTGAGTAGGAACAGCCAGAGAAGTAGGAAATAAAACAGGAGAGTCTGTTCTCCGAGAAATCAAGAAATGAGAATGTTCCAAGAAGGGAGTGGTCCACAATGTAAAATAGTGTTGGGAGGTCAAACTATATAAATAGGAAATATTTCTCGCCATATGTGTATTACTAGATTTTTTTTTGTTTTGTGTTGTTATTTTAAGAGGAATATTTTAAAAGTATATTTTCTAGATAGTTACTGTTAATATATAAGGAAGTTACTAACATTTTCCTCATTGTAATTAGGTTCATTTTTCCAAAGGTAATGCATGTTCATTATAAAAGATGAATCACAGAATAAACACAAGTTAAAAGAAAAACATAGTCCATCAACAGATGAATGGATAAAGAAGATGTGGTATATATACATAATGGAATGCTATGCAGCCATCAAAAGAAATGAAATCTTGCCATTTGCGACAACATGGATGGAACTAGAGCGTATCATGCTTAGAGAAATAAGTCAAGCAGAGAAAGACAACTATCATATGATCTCCCTGATATGAGGAAGTGGTGATGCAACATAGGGGCTTAAGGGGGTAGGAGAAGAATAAATGAAACAAGATGGTATTGGGAGGGAGACAAACCATAAGTGACTCTTTTTTTTTTTTAATATAATTTTTATTTTTTATAAACATATATTTTTATTTTTATTTTTTTTAATATAATTTTTATTTTTTATAAACATATATTTTTATCATAAGTGACTCTTAATCTCACAAAACAAACTGAGGGTTGCTGGGGGGAGGGGGGTTGGGAGAAGGGGGGTGGGATTATGGATATTGGGGAGGGTATGTGCTTTGGTGAGTGCTGTGAAGTGTGTAAACCTGGTGATTCACAGACCTGTACCCCTGGGGATAAAAATATATGTTTATAAAAAATAAAAATTAAAAAAAAAAAAAAAGAAAAACATAAAACCCCAGTCTTACCCACCAAGAAACAACTACTATTAATACCTTAGTGTATATGCTACCAAGTCTATGTACACATATGCTTTTTAAGATTTTTCTAAATCACATATGCTGTTTTAAAACCTATTTATCTAACATAGTGTGGATATCTTTTTATACAAAGAGATATTTGCAATGTTATTTTTAAGGCTACATAGGAGTACACTGCATGGATGTACCAGATTGTCTAACGGATCCCTCCTTGTTTATTATTTTGATTGCTTCTAACTTTTTGCCATTACAAAATAAGCTGCAATGAACATCACTACAGCTAAATGTCTGAACATGCTTAATTTTTTCCTGAGGATAAATTCCTAGGAGTAGAATTGCTGGTTCAAGAGACATTCATATTTTTCAGGCTTTTCCTATGTAGTTGTTAAAGTGCCTACCAGAAGGATTTTATTAATTTATACTATCACCAACATGATGAATGGACCCATCTTCTGGCAGACTCACCAACACCAAGGTGTTACATCATTTTTCTTATCTTAGAACTACCATCATGTTACTTTTATACTTGTCCTTTTCTAAGTAATAACTCCAGGTTTCCAGCTGGTTTCCCCATATCTGATAATTTTAACTATTAATGAAAGGACAGTAAAAATATATGCAAGAAAAATTTTCAGAGATTGTTCACACTAAGAAAGAAAACCACAACATAAAATAAGTTTAGGTTTATCTTTAGTAGCAATAAGTAAGTATTCTTGCTACCCTGATGGACTGTGTCTACTAATAAAGAATAAAAGGGAGGTTCTAATATAAGAGTTAAGAAAATTTAAATGTCTACTATAGTAAATAGAAGAATGAGAATCACTTTATCCTGTTAACAGATGTACATGTCCAGGAAACAGAGAATCCTCTGCTTATCCTATTCCTAAAGATGTCTGTGGCTGTGTACTTACAACAAGGGTCTGCGTTCTTGTCCAAATTCTGCTTCATAGTAGCCATCTCTGCAGTCTTTTCCTACTAAATCATGAGGATGAGGTTTATATGGGTCGTTCTTTGTTACTAATGTAATTCTCACTTTTCCTTTTCCATAATAGTTCATAATCTGAAAAAAGGGGGAAATTAAATATATGATTCATAAATTGATCCCATTCAGAACTGACCTACTAAAAGAGAGTTCAATTTATATAATGTAGTTAGCACTAGATAAATAAAGTCCAACTGACTGGCAAATACAGTTTGGATGGAACTATCCAGAGAATATCAGAAGGGAAGAATTTACCTCTCCATTCCTTGGCATATTATTTTCTGCACTGATTTCAACTGGTTATATCATCTGATTCTGTTTGTTTTCTATTAAAACAAGTTATACCAAAATATTATCATGGAGCAAGAGAAAATAATTGGATGTTGGGTCACCAAATGCCATGCTCTTATATTCACAGTCATGTCATAAATATCCCTTGAAAATATATATTTAAGCCACAGTGGAAATGAGAGCACACTGTGAAGAAACTGGTCCTTTCATGTGATTGCTATAGATAAAATATGGAGCAATTAAAAGTTAGATACATACAAGAGAAGGGTCTATTACCTGGATAGATGGGTATGTCCGGTTGTTGTCTGTGCTGTGCTCCCCTGGAATGCTGCCTGCTGATCTCCCTTCACATTTGTATCTAAAACGCATGCCCCTCTGCCTGGGCTGTTCAATGATCTCTATACATGGGTTATAGCCACCTGAAAATTTAAAAAAAAGGAGGAGGGTAAGATTACAATAATAGTAATAATGGATTGGACCATTTTGTTTTTTTCAAAATAGCATACTAAAAAATTTTCCCTCCCAATATTAAATGATAGGTTGAAATGTAATTACCCAAGATTGGATGGTAAAGGTGCCTCTTCTCCCATTCATACTGAGCTCCTATACAGTGTTAACACAAGATCACTCAAATCATATTCATTGGTTAGCACTTTATCATTTAATATCAAGAGCTAATGCCAATGTGAAGTTCTGAGTTCCCTACTTCAGAGATATTCACTTTACACGTAAGACCAAGTACAAGGATATCCCTCAAGATTCCCCCGGGAGGGTAAAGAAGATAGTCTTTGAAAGTACAATATCATACTCCAAAATAAGTTGAACTGCTTGATTTTACCTTAGACTCCTAACAGTGGACTGCTACTTGAAAATGAAAATGCATTTAAATCCTTGCAGAAAGAATATCTAAGTTTTTTTTAAATCTCCCCTAGAATCTTAAAGGATTGATACACAGAACATCTAACTAAGTTCCAGAAGTATTCATTTTAAACTCAAAATTTTCAATCAGTTCCATCTAAATCTCTTTACTGAAGAC
This sequence comes from Mustela nivalis, assembly GCF_964662115.1. Lineage (NCBI taxonomy): Eukaryota > Metazoa > Chordata > Mammalia > Carnivora > Mustelidae > Mustela > Mustela nivalis. The sequence goes on from NC_139027.1 coordinate 60,768,075, forward strand.
ACAACAGAGGAAAGAAAATTACTCACTTTCTATAACAAATGTAATTCACAATATGAACTTTAGAATGAACTGATCTATACAACATGGATGAATTCTATATGTTATATACCTGAAACTAATGTATGTGTCAACATACTTTAAAAAAAGTTGAGCTGACTGAAAGAAGCGAGACCAAAAGAGCACATCCTGTAGGATTCCATTTATATAAAACTCTAAAATATGTAAACTAATCTATAATCAAAAAAAGCAGATCACAGACTGCCTAAGAAAAAGGGTGTAGAATGGATGGGGAAACTTGGGGGATGATGGATATGTTAATTATCTTGATTGTGATGATGATTTAAAGGTGTATTCATATGTCAAAAACTATCAAATTGCAACTTTAAGCATGTGCAATGTATCATGCATTAATTATATACCAGTAAAGTTGTCTAAAACATATGCATCTTTACCCTTCTTACTATCCATATTATAGAAATGAAAAGTTCAATGAAGACATTCAAGTATGCTTACAAGTAGGGTACTTGGCAATGTGTCTATTTCAGGGGTATAAAGATGTCTTCCACTTTAAAAAAAACCCATTTTCCTTCCATCGGTTAAGTGATTTTTAAATTCCTACAATTAGATAATCCATTTCTCTGATTAAAGACGTACCCTCTGTTAGAATGCAAATAAATATTTAGAAAGGGTAATACAATGGGTCTTACTGGTACAGTGTTGGGAAGGAGCCTTTTGGGTCCTACTTTGCCATATCTTAACAGCAAGGATCCTGGCAATGTATCTTCTAAGTCTCCTAATCTATAAAATGGGAACAATAGTAATAGCACCTACCTTATAGGGGTTTTATGAGGATTCAAGGTAGTATGTGTTCAGTTCTTAACAAGCATCATGCCTATGACAAATACTCAATAAATGTTGTCTACTATTGTTTCATATCATTTCTTGAAAACAATGATTTATAGTAATATCATGATGGTGTAACAACTGGTACTTTCAAGAATTTTATAGAACAATGAGGCAAAACCACCAATTATTAGACTACAGAAGAGTCCAAAAAAACAAAATTTTGTTTATGCTAACAAGATTGTGCATAAAATGATAGAGCAAAAGAGTCAGGCATGCCTATGTCAAAAACAAAGGAAAAAGAGTTAATGAAGCAAAAAGGTAGGGAGAGTAGAGGGGAAGGCCTTCTAGTAAAAGGGAACAATGTGTCCAAAGCTGGGGCAGCACAAAAGAAGAGTTTTTAAATGACCAATGAAGCCACAGTGGAAGTGGATTACACTTCTACCTTTAGAACCAAACGCTGAAGGACATTTGTAATCTGTACAAATGGGTTCAAAGTACAGAGGACATTAGGGATTTGGATTTTCGTTCATGAGTGACAACGAATCAATGAATGGCTTTCTGCAAGGGAATCACATGATCGGGCTGACATTTTATTTTTTTAAATATTTTATTTATTTGTTTGACAGAGAGATAGTGAGAGAGAGAACACAAGCAGGGAGAGTGGCAGAGGGAGAAGCAGGCTCCCAGCTGAGCAGGGAGCCCATGTGGGTCTTGATCCCAGGGCCCTGGGATCATGACCTGAGACAAAGGCAGTTGCCCAACCAACTTAGCAACGCAGGCGCCTCTGGACTGACATTTCAGAGTGAGGATTCTGATGGCAGTGGACAGGTTGAAAAGAAAGGAGACAGTATGATGATCAGTTTAGAGGCTGTGACAGTACTGTGGGCAACGGTGAGGGCAGATTTGACATCTAGCAGTGATAACAGGAGTGAAGGATTATTTCAATAAAATTGACAGTTCCTAGCAACTGACTGAACATTAGGGTTAAGAGCAAGTAAAGAATCATTGAGGCTCCACAGTTTCTACTTTGGGTTACTGAGTAAAGATACTATTAGAGCCAGGTAAAACTGACTTTAATCTAATCACATTCATAACACTTATTTTATTGAAAAATGTAAGGCATGCAGATGGGTATTTCAATGTCACATACTTATATATCCTTGTATATTATGAATAACTCAAATTCACATTTCACTTCAAATATTTTACATCCTCATATGTCATTGCAGGAGAATTTGAAAGGAAGTACATTTTCCTCTTAATAGCTCAAAATATTCAACAGAATTTTTTTAGTGATATCTTAAATAATGTATGTGGTTTAACTAAAGGTCAAATAAATCCCTGCCCACTACTTATTTAAAGGTGTCTTGGTGGGAAGTTGATACAGAATTACATCATTAATGGTAAGTAGCTAACTTTTGGGGGAAGGGTGAATAAAAGTGCTAGGCTCATAGTGATTTTTCAAATATTTCATTGGTTACACAATGCTTCTTTAAACTAGAAAATGTTTGTGAAAAAAGTCTCTAGACAAGAGAAAAGCAGTTGTTGAAAGAGAAAATAACATGATTTTTATAGGTTTAAAGTTATAATAATGGCAAATATCAGTGATCATATAAAATCAAGTACTTTAAAAAAAACTTTGAAATCTAGTCTTCCTATTGTACAAGCTCATTATTTATAAAAAGTATCATGATCAACCAGGTAATATTTTATTGTAATATTTCACATTTCCCCAGCTGGAAATAATCTCCCCCTCCTCTAAATTATCATAGTATTTTGTTTATGGCAATTATTCCAAATAACTATAAATTAAGGAAGACTCACTGTTTTATTTCTTCTTGAAAAAAAAAACTACTTGTTCTATTTCTTTTCAAGCTACTTGAAGGCAGGAATTGTGACGTACTCATCAGTGCCTTGCACATAGATATTCAGTAAATATCTGGGGAGTGAATAACTGAAAATCTAAAAATCTTTTTGTTTATGTAATAAGTTATACAAACAGCAAAGGATAGTAATCGTGATTAATCATATTTTCCCTATTAGGTTCCACTACTATGGAAAAAAATAGTGCTTTGTAGGTATTAGAACTGCTACACTTTTTACTCTTTATACCTATTCATAGTCTAATTTATCTGTATTTTATTGTAAAATACTTCCCAGCTATTAATCGTTTATATCATGCATCAGTATAATGTACCAGTCACTTCCTCCCTCAGCACTGTTTTAAAGGGCCTTTCTTCCTAAAGATAGAATGTTGAACTGTAGTCTTGTATGGAGTAGAAGGTAAAATGTAAATCAGAGAACTGTAGGGAAAATAAGTACTCCTAACTAAGATTATCTCGAATCACTATATGTCTGAAAAGTACTGAAATTTCTCCAAAGTGGTTCTAAGCAAGCTGATTACTGTACTTTTTTTAAACCAATACTGCAAAGTTGGGATTGACCCCTACCTTTTAAACAATACTGTAAAATGCTAATACTGACCCCAATAATATTTCAAATACAGCCAAAATGTTTGCAAGATATACCTATGTTTTTATTTTCACTTAAGCAAAAAAGAGTGCTATTTAAGATTAAAAAGTTTTTAAGATTAAAAAGTTGTATTGAAATACAAGTTAAAAATGGAGCCTCAATTGTCAGAAATAAACACATTAATTAAAACCTTATGGCTTCCCCTGGGGATAAAAATTACATGTTTATAAAAAATTAAAAATTAAAAACAAAAACAAAAACAAAAAAACACCTTATGTCTAGCACCGGGAACCAGCATTAATTGTTCAGGAAAAAATTAATTACAGTAATTATAATACTGTTTTAAAGTACTTTACATATATTCTCATTTGATCCTCTCAACTTTAATCTTCATAAAAAACAGAACAGGAATTATTCTCCCATTTTATAGGTGATAAATTTAAATTATTATTATAAAAAATAAATTATAAATGACATTAGCAAATATGATAGCTGGAATCCTAATGGATAAAATTAAAAAAAAAAAAAAGAAAAGCATAAAAACAGCCAGGGGTAAAGTCAGAATAACATTACAGCAAATAACCTAAAATAAATACAACTTAGTTTAAGAAGATAATGCATCTTGCCACAGGCAAGTGAGTATTTAGATCCAATGAAATTCTTGGAAGAGTTCATAGTGGGGTGTATACCAGAATCATTTTGGAAGCTTTTTCAAAAAACACACGTACCCTGATCCCACCTGTGATCTGCTGAATAGAAACAGAAATCTATAAAGCCCTAACATATTTCTGAAAAAGCCTTCCAAGCAATTCTAACACACTCCTGATTAAGAACCATTGCCCTAAAACATAAAGAAGCTTAAAGAATCACATATCCAGAGAAGCAATCCAAAAATTCACGTACAAGTATGGGCTGGATGACAGACAAACCAGGCAGAGGAAATGTGACGACTTTTTTTTTTTTTTTTTTTTTTTTAATTCTGACGGCTTTAACTCCTCTTTCTCTCCCACTCTAAAAAGCTTAGCCAAATATAAGCAAGGGAAAAAAGCATTATGATAGGGATCACCTTTAATCACACTGATCTATTTAAAAGGTAAATTGTTTACAAAATTAATATTGTGATTATCATCAGTAACATTTCTTACAATACGGCAAGCAAATGATCACACACTAATGTGTGTCAACACCACAGCTGAGAATAACTGCAGACTGCATCTCTCTCGCAAAAGTACTGGATAATAGAGTACCTGAAAGCCGAAGGAACAGATGGAGCTAACAATATACACTTTTCTAACAATATACACTTTTCTAACAATATACACTTTTCTAAGTATCACTTTCACTCACTCTGGAGAAAAAGAAAATGAGATCTATTCATCATTCCTCAAACCTGGGAACCCAACTGAATCATGGCAGTAAGCTTCCTTACCTTAAGACACACTTTTTCCATTTCTTCCTAATTATGATCAAAATTTAAAGTAACCATTTCTCACATACATAGAATGGCATTCAGTTAACAAAAGGGCAATGAAAACTTAAGCCTATTCCCACATGCTAGAAAAAGACTAACACAGAGGGTACAAAAGAAGTCAAATGAAGGATAAGTTATAACAAGCAATTATCAAGACATTTTTGATTCACTTTCTTTTCAGAATGTTTACAATCATTGAAGTGGACAAAGGAAAAAAGGTATGCTGCCTCCAAACATCACTGTCAAATTCTTCTCCACTAGTTTAAAAATACAGAAAACCATTTCAAACTGTTTAAAAGTAAATGGACATTCTTATATATTCTTTTTTTTTCATTCTCATATATTCTTGAAAGACTTTCTATCTAGCATCTGTTCTAGTCTATTACAATTTTTCAAGGTTTCACAGAATTCTAGAATGTCAGGATACTCAAACAATAGTGAGTGCCAATTACTTCTAGTAGCTCTTGTTTCCTAGATGTCTAAGTCTCCAAACAGCTCCACTACATAAGAAAACTAACATTTATGGGCATGAATTGTCTCTGTTGTTCCTCAAAACAAGATGCTGTAGTAGTTATTCTCATTTTTATATCACAGAGTGGTAGAACTGGAATAAACCAGGTTCATTATGGGCTAAAGTCCAGATTTATTCCAGTATCTGAGGCTGCCTCTCAAAGAAGTCTTAAGCATCCACGTAAGGGAATTTTCAGAGGAGTATTTGGCTGATGTATGCACCAGAAGGTAAATAAAAGATGCAAGAGTTGCACAATAGAGATTCCACTGCGGTGGGGAGGGAGAGAATCTTGAAAAAAAAAAAAAAGTTAACTTCCAGAATGAAAAAGTAGAGAAATATTTAATATCTGTTCCAGATTACTCAGGTATTTAATCAACTTAAAAGTAAAAGGCAGTACCAACTCATCTGTCTTGATTAAGACTTCCAGATTCAAAAATAAAAATTACAAGATGCCTATCTAAAAATGAATTAAACAAAGAAATTTTTTTAGTGTAAGTATGTCCCATGCAAGTATCCGGGTCACATGCCTACAAACCCAATCACATGCAGAGAATACAGATGAGAGAACGACAGAACAAAAGGAAATTCTGAGCCTCTTACATTGTATTTGGGAAAGATACTATACAGAACCCAGACATTCCTGATATCATTTCATCACAATTCCTCCCTAGCCATTTCACTCATTCATTCTCTTTACCCTGTCATGTATCATCTTAATGCTTTTATATAGCTGTTGTCTCTACATTTCATGTGGGGCATTTCAGATATAGCATTTGTGTTTATAGTGTGTAGGCTTCTACCTAAAAAAAGTATTTTGCTTTAGTTGTCAATTCCAGCTTCCAGCTCTGTCATTAATGATTAAGTTGCATCATACCTACACTGATATTTTTCCCCTTACTCAAGAGAAATACTTAGAGTTCTCTTGAAATTTACACCAGAGTTGGAAGTAGTGTGGTTTACAAAAAGTTTCTTCATGTACTTCCTATTATATGACAGAACATAACTATACTAAAGAAAACTGTGAATAAAAATCAATTATCAAATTTTAAAACATTTTACCATACTTACTAGTAAACAGAGCTACCTACATGTGCATAAGCATATTTTGCACTTTCTACAGGAACAATGAGAAGCTTTAAATTCAGGCAAAATAGCTAACTTTGGTTACATTAAATGAAACAGAATCATATGTATAGCGTAATGACTGCCTATGCATGCCCTACATGGGACAGGGAACATTTTTCTTAACAATACCTGTTCTAATCAATTGTGTTAAAAGACAGTTAAAAAAAAAAAGGCAATAACGACAGCTTAATAGAACCCAATCTGTGAAATCCTAAATAATTTTTTTTTTCCAAACACTTTCTTTTCTTTGGCTTATTTTTTTTTAAATTTTTTATTTTATATAAACATATATTTTTATCCCCAGGGGTACAGGTCTGTGAATCACAAGGTTTACACACTTCACAGCACTCACCAAAGCACATGCCCTCCCCAATGTCCATAATCCCACCCCCTTCTCCCAAACCCCCTCCCCCCAGAAATCCTAAATAATTTATTTGGCAATTTACCTGAACAAAATTTAGAATCATATAAAATCATTCATACACACACACACACACACACACACACATATATGTAATTTTTATATATCTATAAATTAAATTCCCTGTTACTCATGGTACTTAAGTCATTTTGCTAATGAGATTATGATCTGTTACTTTTACATTCTACGTTTGTTATTTTACAGGTAACAAATCCGGCTACACATCCCTATTTACATATGACATCCGGTGAGAAAAGAAGAAATGGTCTTAAGTGCCTGGTAATCAATAAAAATACTTTTTGAGGTTTTAATACTACTTTACTACAAATAATCTAAACTAGACAGTGATAACTAACTAAGCAAAATTTTTTTCCTATTACTCTTGGTTCAATTACTGTTTCAAAACAATTAGAATTTATAATTTACTGAATCTTCTTCTCTAAGGCCTTTACAAGTGACTAAGAAAAATACTCTCAGATTCCTCTTTAAAAATTTCTTTAGCAGTTTTCAAACAACTAAATTACAATTTAAATAACTTGTCATATTTTAAATAGTCCCATTTTAATGTAACTTCAGAAAAGGCAAAAAAAAAAAAAAGATAATTACCCTACAACTTTTCATTCCTTTAATTTTTTTTCCCCTTCAATTTAGAGAATCAGTCCTCACAACAGCACAAACTATAGTGCCATTAAACAAATTTAAATCGTATCACATTTTTGAATGATTTAGGTCTTACGTTATCCTCTGTGTAAATGGTTCTTTTCTCTTTAAAAGAATTAGAAGTATTACACTCATGCCACAAATTAATGAAGTTTGGTTAAATTGGCAGCAGTCTGACCTTTTTTATAACGCGTCTGACCTTTTTTTATAACGCTTACCATTCTTGACTACTTTCATACAAAATCTCTGTCAACCAATAAATTAGCCAAATATTTCAGATCATCTTTAGACTTTCAATCTAAATGTGCTTTTAAATTATAAATTCACAAAATTATCTGAAAGTTTGGGGTCACTGAAGTGGGTAAAGAGAAAGTTGAAATATTTTAAACTACACTTGTATTCGCACATAAAAAACCACAGACAAACTGAAATCAAATGTCATGTGAACCACCCCAATTTCCTTTTCGGCCTACAGCAGTAGCTATGGCATTGTTCTGCTCAACCCCTTAAAAAAAAAAATCCTTTAATGCTTTCTACTTCCTCTTCTCAGCTAGACATCAGCCTCTGAGGGTCACTGAACCAGGGTCTTGGGAGGACGCGGGTCAACCAGAAACAAGTCCCCCGCAAACCTTCAGCCTCCTAGTATAGCGCTAATTTACCCTACCAGGCCTCCCTGCCTCTGCTCCGTCTGCCGGGAAAGGGCTCCGTGAACCTTGCCAGAATCCTGTAAAGGTCCAACTCAAACACAGTCTACTTGATTTACTTCCCTTTAGGTTACAGGCAGATCTAAACCACGGCTATATATATGAGACTCCCTCCCTTGCCCTCTAACCTGTTCCTTGGTAAACTCGTCGCCCCCCGCCCCCCGCAGCAAGAGATTTACGCATCTATTAACTGAAAATGAATCGTTACATTTGTGATGTAAAGTTTTCATTTCCACTCCTATTTTAAATTAAGCGCGGATACTCCTTCCCCCTTTCTTCCAACAAAGAAAAAAAAAAAAAAAGCTAGAAAGTACCCGCTTTATAGTAGAAATCATCCACTTTGTTGAAGCAACATTTCCACTTAAGACCTGTTAAGACAGCACTGGTGACTTTTAAAGCCGCACCTCATTTTGTACAACTGTCAGCACATCAGCGGTCACCTCCTGGCGTTTGATGAAATTAAACTAAAAAAAAAGGAGAGCACTCCTGAGGTCTGAAGGTTCTTCATTCCTGTTCTAAAACATAAAACCACCATTTCAATATAAATCAATTTTTAAATATGAGAACTCTCCGTCCTCGTTTAGATTCGTGTTACTTCCCTAATCCTAAAAATCTAGTCGCTGGGAATTTCTAAGGTTCCGGCTCGTATAATGGCATCAAATTACAGAGCATGACTTTGATTTCGCACGCAAACCCCCGAACCAGGTAACTTTAGGCTGACAATCTGCCAGATGAGACGATTTTAAAAAGACAACGCGCACAACCGAAACCGAGACCCCGACACTCTGAGCTGCAAAGACCCCCGGACAAGGTCCTTCCCGCGGTCGAGTCCCGCGTCTGAGACACTCACCCGAGGCCATGGCTCCGCTCACCGCGCCGCCCCTCCAAGTGTCCTGACCCGAGGCCGCCACAGTCAGCCCGCGTCGGTCCGGCGGCGGAGGGACTCTGCCGGCGGGACCCCCAGTCCCCCTGACCACCCCCGGGGCCTCCTCCTCCTTCCCGCCCTCTTCGGGGTTTGCGGCTCACACCTTCCCACCCCCTTAATGCTAGCGTTCCGGATCACCCGGCTTCGCCCGTCGGAGGTGCGGGAGCCAGGGGCAGGGGGCGGAGCGCCGCGAGGACCGAGCGCCTGCGGGGCCTAGAGGCAGGCCGCCTGGCGGGAGGGGGATTTCCCGCGGCTTACGTAGGCTCCTCACCACCGCCTCCCCGCGGGCCTGCGCTCCGCCCCGTCCACGCCCTGCGCCCCGCCCCCCGCCCTGGCCGTCCGGGACTGGGAGACTGGGTCGCGGCTGCGAGAGGCGGGATCTTCGGGAGCGCAGGGAACGCTGGGAGCCGGGCGGTGACAGTCCCGAGCGTGCGAAAGCCGCCGACTCCGGAGAAATCCCCCTCCTCCAGGTTGTTCTTAGGCGCGTGGTTTAAAGTTCAGGAGCGGGTGGGAGGGCGCGGTGACGTCTAGGGGGCCGGCCGCCGGGGAGCACTTGGGGGCGGGCCGGGCAGCGAAGTGGGGCTCGCTCTCCCGGCCCCGGGGGGACGGCGGCCCGGGGTTTTCGATGGGTGGTTCCCCCTCTTCCCAATTTCGTATATGCAAATCGTCGCCCCCGCGCCGGCGGGCGGCGCAGCGCAGAGGTCCCGGTGCGCCCTGGAGGGGAAGTGCGGAAGCCGCCGGCGCCTGTGTTCGTTTGTAATTCACGTATTTGCATGTGGGGACCCCCGCAGTCTGATTTTCCCCCGTTCTGTCTGAACTGCGACGGCTCTGTCAGCCTTACGTACTTTACCTCCCCAAACTTTTCAAACTCTTTTAAGATCGGCACTTCAGGTTCCTTACCTCATAACGCCGTGTGGTCAGGATCAGTGAAGGAAACGCTGTAAGGAAACAGCTGAGGATTTGACAGATACCCACGAGGAAAGGGGGGAGTGGACCGAAAGTTTAGTGTGTTGAGGGCATCTAGTATAACTTTGCTGCTTTCACGGGCTAAGAATCTCCTGTGTGTCCGTTTATTTATCTCATTTATAACATATCATTCTAATTTATAGATGATGTAATAGGGGTTCAGAGAAGTTAAGTAGTACTTCAGAGGAAAAAAAAAATAAAAGGTAATACTTCAGAGAAGTTAAGTTCTGGTAACGAGAAGAGCACAGTTGAAATCCAGGGTTGTCTAAAGGCATGCTCTTTCCACGCTATCTTACTGCCTAAAACAAGTGCAGAGAGGGAATGCGGATTATCAACCAGCTGTACAAGTGCGGAAACTGGAGGGTCCAGTTCTAGGGAAATAATTAAAAATAAAATCTCGTGGGGGCGCCTGGGTGGCTCAGTGGGTTAAAGCCTCTGCCTTCGGCTCAGGTCATGATCCCAGGCTCCTGGAATCGAGCCCCGCATCAGGTTCTCTGCTCAGCAGGGAACCTGCTTTCTCCTCTCTCCCTGCCTCTCTGCCTACTTGTGATCGCTGTCTGCCAAATAAATGAATGAAATCTTAAAAAAAAAAAAAAATCTCGTAATAGAAAAACCCTCCATAAAAAGTAGAAAACAATGAAACGATTTTATTATTGAATAAGCATTAAAGCATGCTGTGACGCACTGAAAAGATTATAAAGACCAAAACAAACAAACAAACAAAAAACAAAACAAAACAAAAACAAAACAAAACTCATTTATGTAGCCAGGTAGATAGAATCCATGACAGACCTGTTGTCTTTACCCAAAGGAAAAAATGATACGAAGTTATATCTGGAAGCCAAAAGCTGAGGTTTAAACACCCACAAAGACAGGGAGGTGGAGGTGGAGTACTGTCCTCCCTGATACTTGGATTTCAAAGAGGTAACTTCAAGACTCCCAAGAAAGACCTTAGCTGGATTCAGAACTGGCAAGAGGTTTACTTAGATTTTTTCAAAGGTGTACATACATCTCAAAGAGAGAAATCGTTTACAATTTTGCTTTTTTCTAAAGGAATTGCTGATTGAAAAGAAAGGAGGTGAAGTTTCTTGTCCTTTGTGGGACTAGAGCATTTTTAAAAAAAAGATTTTATTTATTTGAGAGAGAGAGACTCACACAGTGAGAGAGTGAATACAAGCAGGGGGAGTGGGAGGTGCAGGAGCAGGCTTCCCTCTGAGCAGGGGGCGTTCTGGAGACTTGATCTCAGGACTTTGGGATCATGACCTGAGCCCAGGGCAGACACTTTATGACTGAACCACCTAGGAGCCCAGGAACCAGGGAAACTTTTTCATTAAATTTTTTAGACTTGTATTTACCCTTACAACCCCAATGTCAGACCTGTATGGGAGAACTGAGCAGAGATGTTTAAGAATCCATTATGAAGATGACTGACAAATAGGAATGAAGAATATTTTGCATGTATTTGTTTATATTCCACCTCCAGAAACTGATTGGTTTTATGTACCTCTTAATAGAGGATAATAATGTTTGTTTACTGAAGAGTTCTGGGCCAAACAAGAGTCTATCCCAATTGCAGACTTCAGACCAGTTCTAAAACCACTCCAATCTATAAAATCATAAGTTGCAACTAAAGAGATTTATTAAAACTACAGAATTAAGTTTTATCATTTATTTTTCAAAGACTCTGACTTATTTAAATCTCACTAATAGGACAGCATGTTTATATTTACTTCCAGGGCTATTTGTATTTGTCACATGACTAAGCTATGGGTTTTATTATCTCCCCTTCTTATTTATTTTTTTTAAGATTGAATTTATTTATTTGAGGGAGAAAAGGAGAGAGTGAGTGAAAGAGCATAAGCAAGGGGAATGGCAGAGGAAAAGGGAGAAGCAGGCTCCCCTTTGAGCAGGAATCATGACCTGAGCCAAAGGCAGACACTTAAGCCTAACTGCTTAAGGTGCTGAGCCACCCAATTGCCCCTATTTCACCTCTTTAAAGGTTTTTTTTTTTTCTTTTTTAACCTTTCACTATTTATTTTTTAAATATTTTAAAATTTATTTTTAAGATTTTACTTTTTTAATTTTTTTTTAAGATTTTATGTATTTATTTGACAGACAAATCACAAGTAGGCAGAGAAGCAGTCAGAGAGAAAGAGGGGGAAGGATCTCCCCGCAGAGCAGAGAGCCCAATGCAGGGCTCTAGGACCCTGGGATCATGACCTGAGCGGAAGGCAGAGGCTTTAACCCACTGAGCCACCCAGGCACTCCAAGATTGTGTTTACTTATTGAGAGAGAGTGTGTACCTGCATGCATGAGAGCTGGGCGTAGGGGGGGCACACAGAGGAAGAAGGAGAGAGAGAACCCCAAGCACACTCAGTGCTAAGCCTGGAGCCTGACACAGGGCTTGATCCCATATGTATATATTTTATATATATACACACACACAGACACACACACATTTTTTTTAAATATTTATTTATTTTAGAGAGAAAGCACAAGCTGGGGTCAGGGCAGAGAGAGAAGCAGATTCCTTGCTGAACACTGAACCTGACTTGTAGCTCCGTCTCACCATCCTGAGATTATGACCTGAGCCATAACCGAGTCAGACACTTAACTGACTGAGTCAACCAGGCACCCCCACACCCCCACCTTTCACTATTTTCTAAAGTAGCTGAATCCCCTCTTGAAAGATTCAGTCCACATACGAAAAATGAAAACATTTTAGTTGTATAGGAAATGCTTAATTTTTTTGATGGACTAAAAACAACAAAGGAAAGTAGTGATTTTTTATTTGGGGGGAACTTATGCTGGGGAAAAAGTTTATTACCGTCAAGATGATAAGCAGCTACTTGTTAGGGCTTGTAGAAAAGAAGAGCACATGTTGTTTTTCCACAAGGGCCCTCAGTTATTGTTAGTGTTCAGGTCAACAAATATCTACTCTGTGCCAAGAACTCTTCTCTTCAGAACCCCATACTCAACCTACTCAACATCTTTTCTTCCAAGTTTACTCTTAACCCATATTTCTTGTACCACCCAGATACAGATCAGGAAGCTGGGGGCTATCTTTCGACTTTCAGCATCTCCCAGCTACCCCCACAGCATCCAGTCACCAAGTCTAGATTTTACCAATAAAATATGAATCCATTTCTTCTCCACTTTATTGCCATTGTCCATGTTTACATCTTCATCATATCTCACCTAAACTCCTGGAATGGTCTCCTAACTATTATGCCCACCTATACTTTTGTCCCTCTTGAAAGCCATTAAAACCCATTCAGATCCATTACTGCTTGAATCTTTCGTATGAATGCACATCAGATCTCTTTCTTCAGCCCCATCTTCTGCATTCCATGTCCTATGCTTTCACACCTTTCATAGCTTCTCATATTCCTATTCCATAAACCATGCTATTTCTTATCCATCTGCCTAGAAGTTCCTCCCCAGTGATATGCCATGTTCATGGATTGAAAGACTTAATATTGTTTAAATGTCAAGTCTCCCCAAATTAATCTGTAGGTTTAATGAATCCCAGCTGAAACCCCAGCATTGCTGGAAATGACAAGGTGATTCTCAAATGTATATAGAATTGCCAAGGCCCTGGAATAGCCAAGCCAGTAGTGAAGAATAAAGCTGAAGAATGTGCAGTACCAGATATCAAAATTTATTACAAAACTACAGGAATTAAGACAGTGTGATATTGGCACAAGTTTAGACAAATAGAATAAAGGGCTGAATTAGAAAATCCAGAAACAGACCCATACATATACAGTCTCTTGTTTATTACATTCTGCACTTCAGGTGGTGGGGGGAAAGGAGGCCTTTTTATTAACTAGTGCTGGCACAAATCTGTCATCTGGAAAATAATAAAAGCTAACCCCAATATACACATACCCAAAATATTATTTAAAATGGATCATAGACCTAAATGTGAACAGAAAAATAATAAAACTTCTGGGGGAAAACATAGGAGAATACCTTTGTGACCTTGAGAAGGGCAAAGACTTCTTGAACATTATACAGAAAGCAATAGCTACCAAAGAAAAGATAGATAGGTTGGACTTAATTAAAATTAACTAACAGGTGCCGCTAAGAGAATAAAAAGGCAATCCACATGCTGGGAGAAGATATTTGGCAGCATATACTCTGGTAAAGAATTCTTTGGCATCCATGAAGTTACTTTGCTCAGAATTCCCTTCTAAAGAGGATCTACCTCAGCTTGCAAGCCAAGGCCACGTGATTCCTTGGAAACACCTAGCCAGTTATGAGCATAGTCATGGGATAAGGGCTCGCTATCTATAGCCAGGACAGAACTTCTCTATTGGAAGTAATTATGTCAGAGCTCCTTATTGGACTGGCTGAGACTTTCTTGGAGATACACACCAATCTGATTGTATTCCTATCCAGTTCTTCCATTTCCCTTTTTACAAGTGTCAGACCTATATCTGAAAACTTTTCCTGCCTATTCCTTTTTTCTCTCTCCTTTTTCTTTCATAGGTATTGCCCCCAGTGTATCTCTTGTACTGGTCATTTCATATTGGTATTTGCCTCCCATAGGACCCAGCTGGTATACTGATTCACTCTACAAATCAGTAAGAAAAAGATAACTCAGTTTTTTAAGTGGACAAAAGATCCCAATAGACACTTCACAAAATGTCTATGAGCATAATTTACATAATCATGTAAAAAGGTGCTCAGTCAAAAGGGAAATGTTCACAAAAATTGTAATAAAATATTGCTATACCTTCATCAGAATGGCTCAAATTACAAGAACAATACTAAGTGTTTGTGAGAATGTGAAACAAATGGAATTCCCTTAATTTTTTGTGGGAATATAAATTAGTACAATAACCTTAGAAAATTGGCAGTATCTACCAATCCTAAAATAATAAGTATCATATGACCCAGCAGTACCACTCTTAGCTAAATACCTAACAGAAATAAGTGCTTATATTTATCAAAACATAGGCATGAATATTGAAGGCATCTTTATTTGTACTACTTAACAATATGAAAACAACTCAAATGTTCATTAGCAGCAGAATACATAAACTGCAATATATTCATACCATAAATTTCTCTCCAATTATTAAAAAGAATGTATTATTGCCACACAACAATATGGATGAGTCTTATAAATGAAAAGTCATATACAAAAGAGTACATACCATATGATTCCATTTATAGGCATACCTTGGAGATATTATGGATTTGATTCCAGACAATCACAATAAAGCAAATAATGTAGTAAAGTGAGTCAAATGAATTTTTCAGTTTCCTAGGGTACATAAAAGTTATGTTTATACTATAGTATAGTCTATTAATGTGTAATATCATTATATCTAAAAAACCCCGATGTATATACCTTAACGTAAAAATACTTTATTGCTAAAAATACAACTATCCTCAGAGCGTTCAGAGGGAGTTGAAATCTTTTTGCTGGTGGAGGGTCTTCTTGCTTTGATGTTAATGGCTGCTAATCAGAGTGGTGGTTGCTGAAGGTTGGGGTGGCTGTGCTAATTTCTTAAAATAAAACAAAATGAAATTTGCCACATTGATGGACTCTTCCTTTCATGGATGATTTCTCTGTACAGTGCTGTTTAATAATGTTTTACCTATGGTAGAACTTCCTTCAAAAGTAGAGTCAGTCTTCTCAAACCCTGACACTGATTTATCAACTGAGTTTATTTAATATTCTTAATACTTTGTTGTTTTTCAGCTGTCTTCATGCATAATCATCAGAAGTAGAATCCATCTCAAGAAACTGCTTTCTTTGCTCATCCGTATGAAGCAACTCCTCATCCATTAGAATTTTACCATGAGACTGCAGCAATTCAGTCACATTTCAGGCTCCACTTCTAGTTCTCTTGCTGTTTTCACCATATCTTCAGTTCCCTTTTCCACTGATGTCTTGAACCCCTCAAAGATTTCCATGAGGATTGGAATCAACTTCTTCCAACCTCATGTTAATGTTGATATTTTGAGCTCTTTCTTTGTATCATGAATATTATTAATGGTATCTAGAATGCTGAATCCTTTCTTTTTTTTTTTTAAGATTTTATTTATTTATTTGACAGACAGAGATCACAAGTAGGCAGAGAGGCAGGCAGAGAGAGAGAGGAGGGAGCAGGCTGTCCGCGGAGCAGACAGCCTTGTGCAGGGCTCTATCCCAGGACTCTGGGATCATGACCTGAGCCGAAGGCAGAGGCTTTAACCCACTGAGCCACCCAGGCGCCCCTGCTGAATCCTTTCTAAAAGCTTTTCATTTTACTTTGTTCCGATCCATCAAAAGAATCACTATCTGTGGCAGCTGTAGCCTTACGGAATGTATTTTTTCATCTTTTTATTTAAAAAATTTTTTTAATTGAAGTATAACTGACACACAATATTATACCAGTTTCAGGTGTATAACATAGTGATTCAACAATTACATACGTTATGAAGTGCTCACCATGATAAGTGTAATTACTGTCACTGTACCAGGTTATCACAATATTTCTAACTATATTCCCTATTCTGTACTTTTCATCCCCATGGCTTATTTATTTTATAACTGGAAGTTTCTAACTCTTAATCCCCTTTACCTATCCCCCCAAACCCCTCTCCTGGCAACCACCAGTTCAGTCTCTGTATTTACGATCTGTTTCTGCTTTTGTTTGTTTGTTCATTTATCTTGCTTTTTAGATTCCATGTATAAGTGAAATCATATGGGGTTTGTCTATTTCTGACTTATTTTGCTTAGCATAATACCCTCTATGTCTATCCATGTTGCAAATGACAATGTTTTATTCTTTTTTTAATGGCACGTAATACACCATGGTCTATATACCACATCTGCTTTGTCCATTCCTCTATTCTTGGATGCTTAAGTTGCTTCCATATCTTGGCTATTATAAATAATACTACAAAAAATATAAGAGTGCATCTATCTTTTTAAATTAGTGTTTTTCTTATCATTAGATAAATATCCAGAAGAGGAATTACTAGATCATATATTTCTATTCTTAATTTTTTAAAAAAGATTTTATTTATTTATTTGAGAGAGAGAAAGCATGAGAGGGGAGAAGGTCAGAGGGAGAAGCAGACCCCTGACGGAGCTGGGAGCCCGATGTGGGACTTGATCCCGGGACTCCAGGATCATGACCTGAGCCGAAGGCAGTTGCTTAAACAACTGAGCCACCCAGACACCCTCTATTCTTAATTTTTTGAGGAACTTTAATACCAATTTCCATAGTGGATGTACCAATTTACACTCCCACCAATAGTGCCCAAGGGTTCCTTTTCCTCTGCATCCTCACCAACACTTCTTATTCCTTGTCTTTTTGATACTAGCCATTCTTATATGAGGTAATATTTCATTGTGGTTTTGATTTGCGTTCCCTTGATGATTAGTAATGTTGAGCATCTTTTCTTTTCTTTCTTTCTTTCTTTCTTTCTTTCTTTTTTTTTTTAACCTTTCTCTCTTTTAAGTAATATATAATATATTATTTGCTTCGGGTTACAGGTCTGTGAATCATCTGTCTTACACAATTCACAGCACTCACCAAGCACATACCCTCCCCGGGGTCCATATACCTCCTTCCCACCCCACAGCAATCCTCAGTTTGTTTTCTGAGATTAAGAGTCTCTTATTGTTTGTCTTCCTCCTGATCCCATCTTGTTTCATTTTTTCCCTCCCTGCCCCCCACAACCCTCACGCTGCCTCTCAAATTCCTCTTAGTAGAGAGATGGTATTATAATTGTCTTTCTCTGATTGACTTATTTCGCTTAGCGTAATACCCTCTGGATCTATCCACATCATTGTGAATGGCAAGATTTCAGGGGTTTTTTTGATGGCTGCATAGTATTCCATTGTATATATACACCACATCTTCTTTATCCATTCATCTATTGATAGACATCTAGGTTATTTCCATAGTTTGGCTATTGTGGACATTACTGCCATAACATTCGGGTACATGTGCTCCTTCAGATCACTACATTTGTATCTTTAGGGTAAATACCCAGTAGTGTGATTGCTGGGTTATAGAGTAGCTCTATTTTCAACTTTTTGAGGACTCTCTATACTATTCTCCAGAGTGGCTGCACCAGCTTGCATTCCCACCAACAGTGTAGGAGAATTCCCTTTTTTCTGCCTCCTCACCAGCATCTGTCATTTCCTGACTTGTTGATTTTAGCCATTCTGACTGGTGTGAAATGGTATCTCACTGTGGTTTTGATTTGTATTTCCCTGATGCCAAGTGATGTTGAGCAATTTTTCATGTGTCTGTTAGCCATTTGGATGTCTTCTTTGCAGAAATGTCTGTTCATGTCTTCTGCCCATTTCTTGATTGGATTATTTGTTCTTTGGATGTTGAGTTTGATAAGTTCTTTATAGATTTTGGATACTAGCCCTTTATCTGATAGGTCATTTGTAAATATCTTCTCCCATTCTGTCAGTTGTCTTTTAGTTTTGTTGACTGTTTCCTTTGCTGTGGAAAAGATTTTGATCTTGATAAAGTCCTTGAGCATCTTTTCTTGTGTCTGTTAGCAATCTAAACATCTGCTTTAGAAGAATATCTATTCAGATCCTGTGACCATTTTTTAATCAGATTTTTTTTTTAGTTGCATGAGTTCTTTTTATATTTTGGGTATTAACACCTTATCAGATATATCATTTGCAAATATCTTCTCCCATTCTGTGGCTTGCCTTTTCATTTTGTTGATGGTTTCCTTTGCTCTGCAAAAGCTTTTTAGTTTGATGTGGTCCCAACTGTTTATTTTTGCTTGTTTCTTTTGCCTGAGGAGACATCGAGAAAAATATTACTGAGGCCAATGTCCAAGAGATATTTTCATTTATAATTATGGTTTTAGGTCTTACATTTAGGTCTTTAATCCATTTCAAGTTTATTTATGTGTATAGTGTAGGAATGTTGTCAGTTTCTTTTTTTGCAAGTAGCTTCCCAGTTTTACCAACACAATTTATTGAAGAGACTGTCTTTTTCCCTTTGTATAATCTTATCTCCTTTGTCCTAGATTAATTGACCCTATCAATATAGAGCTTTTTTTTCCTAGGATCTTTATTTTGTTCCATTGATCTGTCTATTTCTGTGTCAGTACCATCTATTTTGATTACTATGGCTTTGTAGTATAGTTTGAAATCTGGGATTGTGGTATTTCCAGCTTGATTCTTCTTTCTCAATATTGCTTTGGCTATTTGGAGTCTTCTGCAGTTCCATACAAGTTTTATTATTATTTTTTAAAGATTTTATTTATTTATTTGAGAGATTGAGAGAGCACAAGTAGGCAGAGCAGCAGGCAGAGGGAGAGGGAGAAGCAGGCTCTCTGCCAAGCAGGGAGCCTGGTGCAGGTCTTATTCTCAGGACGCTGGAATCATGACCCAAGCTGAAGGCAGCTGCTTAACTGATTGAGCCCCCCAGGCACTCCTCCATATAGGTTTCAGAATTATTTGTTCTAGTTCTGTGAAAAATACTACTGATATTTTGATAGTGATTACACTGAATCTGTAGATTGCTTTGAGTAGTTTAGACATTTTAACAATATTCTTCTAATCCGTGAGCATGGTCTATGTTTCTATTTATTTATGTCAACTTTAATTTCTTTTAACAGTGTCTTATCATTTTCAGAGTACAGATATTTTACCTCCTTGGTTAAATTTATTCCTAGGTATTTTATTCTTTTTGATGCAATTGTAAATGGGATTATTAGTCTCTTTTTCTACTAGTTATTAATACATACAAACACAACAGGGTTCTGTATATTAATTTGTATCTTGCAACTTTTCTGAATCAAAATGTATTTATTTATTTTTATACACTAATAAGATATATTTGTGATTTTTCTGACCAAAGTGCAATGATTTTTAAATCTCCTTGAACAAATAACTGAAAAAAGTATTCAAGGAAATAAAACACAAATGGGAAATTTAACCATTAGATTTTTTTTTTTGTTTGATACCAATCCTATATTTAGTCTAGAAAACAAACAAACTTTGAATGAAATGTTACTAAAATGCTAGCCAAATCACAAAATGTATTTCTTAAATAATAAGACTTGAAAGTCAAAATGACTCCTTGATCTGTTGGCTGCAGAATGCTAGTTGTGTTTAGCGGGCATTTAACAGGAATCTCATTGTACATCTCCAGCAGCATGCTTGGGTGACTGAATGCATTGTCAATGAGCAGCAATGTTTTGAAAGGAACCTTTTTTCTGAGCAGTAAATCTTAATAGGGGGCTTAAGATATTCAGTGAACTGTATTCGAAATAGATGTGTTGTCATCTAGGCCTCGTTCTGTTTATAGAGCACAGATAGTAGATTTAGCATAATTCTTTGGAGCCCTAGAATTTTTGGAATGGCAAATGAATGTTGGCTTCAACTTAATGTTGCCATCTGCATTAGCCTGTAACAAGAGAGTCAGCCGGTCCCTTGATGCTTTGAAGCCAGATGTAGCTTCTTTCTAGCTATTCAAGTCCTGTCTTCTTCCAGTAGAAGGTTGTTTTGTCTACATTGACAGTCTGTTGACAGCATAGCCACCGTCATTAATGACCATAGCTAGATCTTATGGAGAACTTGCTGCAGCTTCTACATAAGCACCTGCTGCTTTGCTTCACACTTTTATGTTGTAGAGATGGCTTCTTTCCTTTAAACTCATGAACAAACATTTGCTAGCTTCATAGTTTTCTTCTGCAGCTTCCTCACCTCTCTCAGCCTTCATGAAATTGAAGAGAGTTAGGGCCCAGGATTAGGTTTTGGCTTAAGGGAATTAGGTTTTGGCTTAAGGAAATGTTGGGGCTGATTCAGTCTTCTATCCAAACCACTAAAATGTTCTCCATATCAGCAATAAATAAGGCTGTTTCTCTTTCTTACCATTTGTGTGATCTCTGGCATAGTAGCACTTTTCATTTCCTTCAAGAACTTTTTCTTTGCATTTAAAGCTTGGCTAACTGATATCAGCAATAAATAAGGCTGTTTCTCTTTCTTACCATTTGTGTGATCTCTGGCATAGTAGCACTTTTCATTTCCTTCAAGAACTTTTTCTTTGCATTTACAGCTTGGCTAACTGTTTGGTGCAAGAGGCTTATCCTGGGTTTTGACATGCCTACTTCATAAGTTTAATGATTTCTAGCTTTTGATTTGAAGTGAGACTTGTGAGCAGCACCTGGCTGACTCAGTTGATAAAGCATGAGACTCTTGCTCTCAGAGTCACGAATTCAAGCCCCACATTGGTCATACAGCTTACTTAAAAAAAAGTGAGAAACATGTGATTTTTCTTCTGCTTGAACACTTAGAAGACATTTCAGGGTTATTAATTGGCCTAATTTCAATATTGCTGTGTCTCGGGGAATAGGGAAGCCTGAGGAGGGGCAGAGAGATGGGGAACCACTGGTCCATGGAGCAGTCAGAACACACACAACATTTATTGATTAAGTTTCCCATCTTAATGACTGCAGTTTACAAAACAATTACAGTAGTAACATCAAAGATCACAGATCACCATAACAATTATAATAATAATGACAAAGTTAGAAATATTGTGAGAATTACCAAAATCTGACTTACAGACATGAAGTGAGCAAATGCTATTGGAAAAATAGTGCCAATAGACTTGCTTGATGCAGGGTTACCACAAACTTTTGATTTGTTAAAAAAAAAAATCGGTGAAATACAATAAAGTGAAGAACAATAAAAGAAGGTATGTCTGTATATCAAGTTCAAAAAACATATAAAACTAATTTTTTTGATAGAGGGCAGAATATTGGGTACCCTTGGGGTGGATATTGATGAGAAGTAGCCCAAGGGAGCCTTCTGAATTGCTAGAAATATTTTATATCTTGATATGAGTGATAAAGACTCTTTCCTTGGCCAAACTCTAGTCAGGCTCTTCTGAGCCCTGTTTTTGACAAGTCCTCAGTCTGGCCTATAACAACTTCAGTCTCTTAGCATAAATTATTTTTCCCACACCTTACACTAAGAGACTTGAACAAACACTGGCAGAGGTTCTAACCACTCAGGTCTAGGGTGATGACTTCAACTCCCCGTAGGTTGCTGCTTGGGAAAGACCCCCAAAGAATTCACTGTTTGTTCCAGCCACCACCTAAAGACAGGATGCCTGGGGGGGGGGGACACCTGGGTGGCTCAGGCAGTTGAACATCTGCCTTCAGCTCAGGTCATGATTTCAGGGTCCTGTGATTGAGCCTCACATCAGGCTCCCAGCTCAGTAAGGAGTCTGCTTCCCCCTCTCCCTCTGCCCCCACCCTGCCCCACCACTTGTGCTCTCTCTCTCTCTTTCAGATAGATAATAAAAATCTTTAAAGACAAGATGCTTGTCTCCTGCTCTCTGTGGGAGAGTAGGAACCGAACTTCGATAAATGCTGGTTAACAAACACAGATGGCTCCTTCCCATTTCTATAGATTTCCACATCCCTGACTACTCACTGTCGCTTCCTTAGCTCCCCCCCTTCTCCACTGAAAATGCCCAGTCACCTCTGCACAAATCAAAGTTGAGTTCAATTTACAGTGGACTCTCTTCTGTATTTCAGTACCACTTTAGAGTCTGGATAGCCTTTCAAAAAAATTAATATTTATTTGTTTATTATAAAGAGAGCATCCTCACCCTTTCATGCATGCTGGTTCAGGGGGAAGGAGAAGAACAAGCAGACCCTATTTGGAGCCCAAGTGGGGGCTCAACCCCACAATCCTGAGATCATGGCCTGAGCTGAAACCAAGAGTCTGATACTCAGCCAGATGAGCCACCCAAGAGCCCCTGGCTTTGTATATCTTTAACATGGGTTACATATTTTTAAAAATTGAGCTATACTGGTGGGTAAAGCCTTGCACACTTTATGTATGTTATATATCAATTTTTAAAAGTATCTGAATAGTCTTGTGAATAAGTTTCCCCACGAGGGCCACACAAACTGCATATCCTTTCCTTCAGACCCTGCTTACCGTCTATCTCCCTTCTCTCCACCTCCTAAAACAGACTTCTTCACTCGTTTCATTCCTTCTATCCTTTCATTCCTTTCAATCCTTCTAAGATTCAGTATACAGATTCCCTTAGCCAGATAGGCTGTTCCTTCTTTGTTTTTGGTTAGCAGCTTCAGTAGCTCCCTGGGCGAAATTCAGAACTGGCCCCTGTACACTGAGGACAAGGAGAGACAAGGAAGGCACACCACTCCACACTGGTGAATTGCATGTTTAATAAGCAAGGAAACTTACGAACAAGGTTTGTCTTGTGCAGCTGCAAGACAAGTAGATCTTTCCAGAATCTTAAAAGTTTATTTTGAGGCCATTTTGAGGGTTCAGTCAAAGTTCAGTCAAAGTCTAGATGGTCTCCACAATACTTTACTTTCTTAAGGCCGCAACCTTGAAATGGCTTCTAGTGTGGGAATGGTGAGTGGAACCCATATTCCAAGGATAGGGAAGAGAGTAAAGGGCCTCTGATTGCCCTGCCTGAAGGTCAACTGGTGGTCATATCCTCTCGACCTCTTCTAACATCTGTGCAAAGTAAAAACAGCATATTGCCTATCATCCTGCTTATCACACTGAACTACAGTTTTCTGGTCATGTGCCTGGTTCCCTTACTTAAAATATAAAATCCTTGAAATGAGGTACTGTCTTATTTCTGGCGGCTGGAATATATAACAGATGTTCAATGTTTGCTGAATGAATTTACCCGATTAGAGATCAATACCTTCATTCCTTGAGCCTGGTTGGGTTATTAAACGTCCCACCATGT
This sequence comes from Mustela nivalis, assembly GCF_964662115.1. Taxonomy (NCBI): domain Eukaryota; kingdom Metazoa; phylum Chordata; class Mammalia; order Carnivora; family Mustelidae; genus Mustela; species Mustela nivalis. The sequence goes on from NC_139027.1 coordinate 60,791,912, forward strand.
CTGGTTTTTAATGTGTGGTATATCATACACCTTGCAATTGGATAGCTCTTCTGAGCCTATGGGGGCCATATATAGGGGGCCACAATGGTTAATTTTATTATGAAACTTTGCTATAAACACATCTATTCAGCTTGATAACAGACATCTCTTTTCTTATAAAGCAATTTCATTTTTTGTCTCTTACTCATATTCTTCTGGGATCATGGACCCACAACACATCCATTTACTAATCAGATTTGTTTGTTTCTTGAGAGATGTGACTTCTTGATTGCTGCATCATTAAAAAAAAAGATTTTATGTGTTTAAGGCCTGTTCTTTAGCATCAAGGACAAGGATCAAGGATCACTTTATCAGAGCAGTGTCTACTGTTTTATAACATATTTGTAGCATCCCCTTCACTATCCTGAAATGAAATTCATAGATATAACCCACCTCACAAGTATATTTTCAAGCAAATAAAAACAGTGTTCTAATGGCAATATCAAGGGGAAATAAAAAGCCATTTATAAAAAAAATACTTTAATATGTAAATGTTTGGTTTGAATAATGGGAAATATGTATATTTAGGTCTCTGTCCCCAGTTTCTGGCACAAAGCTCCTAAATCCCTTGGAATTTCCTGAATAATAGCAATGCCTTTTGTTCTAATGAGGCAACTCTTTGTAAGCTCCTGGTTGGCTCCTGGATGGTCACCAAAAAGACCAAGCTGCAATTAGAAGCTTGGAATATGCAGCCCAGCCCCAATTCTCCAAAGAGGGAAGAGGGGCTGGAAATGGAGTTGATCACTGATCATGCCTATGTGATGAAGCCTCTATAAAAATCCCAATAGTATGGAGTTCAGAGAGCTTCCAGGCTGGTGAACACATGGAGGTTCTGGGAGAGTAGCTTGCCTGGAGAGGACATGGAAGCTCCCTGTCCCTTCTGACATACTTTGCTCTGTGTATCTGTTCATCTGGCTGTCCATCTGTATAATTTATCATATCCATTATTATATAATAAACTGGTAAATACAAGTATCTATTTCTTTGAGTTCTGTGAGCTGTTCTAGCAGATAATTGAATCCAATGGGGAAGAGTTTGTGGGAACTTATGATATGTAGCCACATCGGACAGAGGTTATGGGTAACTAGGGGACCTACTACTTGTAGTTGGCATCTGAAGTGGGAGGCATCTTATGGGATTGACACCCTTAAATTTATGGAATCTAATGTTCTCCCCAGGTAGATACTGTCAGAATTGAGCTAAATTGTAAGACATCTAGCTGGTGTAACAGAATCATTGGGTGTGTAAAAAAATCCCGTACATCTAGTATCAGAAGTTGTGGGTTTGATAGTAGTATGAGAGTAAAGGAAGAAAACTGAGTTTTTCTTTTCTTTTCGTTCTTTCTTTCTTTTTTTTTTTTTTTTTTTTAAGATTTTATTTATTTGAGAGAGCAAGCAGGAGGAGGAGCAGAGGGAGAGGGACAGACTCCCTGCTGAGTATGGAGCCCTGTGCAGGGTTCGATCCAACAATGAGATCATGACCTAAACCTAAATCAAGAGCCAGTCAACTGACTGAGCCACCCAGGTGCCCCCAAAATTGAGTCATTCTTTACACACTTGGGTCTGACTACATTGAAAGACTCAATGAGAGGGACGCTTGGTTGGTTCAATTGGTTAAGCATCTGCCTTCGACTCAGGTCATGATCCCAGGGTCCTGGGATGGAGCCCTGCGTGGGACTCCTTACTCAGCAGGGAGCCTGCTTCTCCCTCTGCCTGCCACTCTCCTTGCTTGTGCTCTATCTCTTTCTCTGACAAATAAATAAACTATTGAAAAATATAAAATAAAAGACATAATGAGGTTTTCAAATGTTTGTACCTACATATTAGCATCACAGCGAATATGAGTGCTGCACATACAGCCTGATGCTGTTTTGTATTGGTGAGCTGCTAAAGTTGCAATTTTACTACTTTCAGAAAGTTTTCTAATTAAACAATCTTTTGATTTGCACCGTAGTTGCATTCCTGTGGAAATTCAGTGTATATGAAAGCCACATGAACAATATTTCGTTCTTATATGTAAACTGAAATTGTATTCCAGGCTTATGATAAAGTTTTTGCCTACATGCATGTGAATATCAGGTGAGACACTGAGAGATCGTCAGGATGGGGGCCAGCTCTTGGCTGTGCCAACTTTCCCTAGAAGGCATTTCCCTACTAGCACCTCTAACCACCCCCATAGTAAATGCCCATGGTACCCCCAAATCACTTTGACAACCAACAGTTTGGTCCCAGATTTCCAAAATATTCCAAGTGGTTTGAAATAGTGGTTTTGAACTTTTGGTGGTCTTAAGAATCATTTGGAGAGCTTATTTGGAACACACATTCCTTGGCCCCATTCTCAGAAATTCTGATTCAGTACAAAGGGGAAGGGCTCAGGAATCCATGTTTTTTTATTGACTGTCTTAAAAGTTCTGTCCCTCAGGGCACGTGGGTGGGTCAGTGGGTTAAAGCCTCTGCCTTCGGCTCAGGTCATGATCCCAGGGTCCTGGGATCGAGCCCCGCATCAGGCTCTCTGCTCAGTGAGGACCCTCTTCCCTTCCTCTCTCTCTGCCTACTTGTGATCTCTGTCAAATAAATAAATAAAATCTTAAAAAAACAAAAAGTTCTGTCCCTCAACACTGACAAGCTTTGCTCTTCACTAGAGCCATGATATTCAACTTACTGTGCTCCTACTACAGAAGCCATGACATAGCTGGGGACAAATTTGGCCCATAAGAACCACGATATGTAGAGATGTTCATCTGGTACATTTATGTTTTAAGGCCATACAAGTTGTAGTAGTATTTTTGGCAATACGTTTTATTGCTATTGGTTTATGACACCAACATAAGTAAAAATTCCATTAGCAGTTGAAAATTGTAATAATGCCGTTGAGTATATTCTTAGTACTGAAATAACTATGTAACACAGAAGTGAGTCTTAGAAGTCAAGTGATAATTGGTGATTTATCAAAAATTTATCATTTTTTATGCAAAAAAGCAATAGATAGTGGTAGGTGAGGTTAGGGGAAGTATTTGGAGGAGACAGGGGAGCCCCAGGTTAATGCTAGCCTACCAAGGAGTTCAAAGGGACAATGGAGCCAAAAGGGAATGGTATCCTACACTTGCAAGTGAACATCACAACTGAGAGGGGCTCAATTTAATGATTAATAGGAAAACCCAATACCCCACCTAGATGACATCTGTTTTCCACAACAAGTTGAGAACCAAGCCTGGCTCTGGGGTTTGATCAAAGGTTTTTCTTGTGAGCAGAGATATAGTTCATCCATTAGGCTCCCCGGGCACTCTTTCCCCAGGAGCAAGTTGTTTGGGAGGAAATAAGAAGACTGTTCTATGGATAAGAAGTCAGGCAGAGTGAGGGAGAGAATCTTGAATAATATTATTTATGAAGACTATGAGAAAAGTCTGTTGACTTATCCTTGTATCATAACTAAAGGCCTGGCTTTGCAAATAACACAGACCTAGATTTAAATCTTAGCACGGCCATATTTTAAACATGGGATATTGGACAAATCATTTAACCTCTCTGTGTTTGTCTGCTCATCTATAAAATGGAGGTGATAACAACATAGTGACTGTCTCACAGACTTGTCTCGAGGACAAAATGGCATCCTCTTCTGACAGAGGAAAAATGTTTTTAAAACGGTAGCAGGCTTTTTTCCTCTTTTATTATAAAAATTTTCAACATGCAGGAAAATTGAAAGAATTTTTCAAGGACCATCTATATGCTCACCAACTAGATTCTACCATTAATATTTCAGTACACTTGCCTCATCACCTGTCTAGCAACTTTTCTATCCCTCTATCCACCACTCATCTATCTTATTTTTTTAATGTATTTCCAAATCGATTGTCAGCACTGGTACACTTCTCCCTAAGTACTTCAGCACATAGAAGCAATTGTATTTACACTTCTCTAATAACCACAATGAGGGATGCCTAGATGGCTCAGTCAGTTAAGTGTATGCCTTTGGCTCAGGTTGTGATCCAGGGTCCTGGGATCGAGTCCCACAGTGGGTTCCTTACTCAGGGGGGAGCCTGCTTCCCCCTCTGTCTGCCACTCCTCTGTTGGTGTACTCTCTCTCTCTCTCTCTCTCTCTCTCTGACAAATAAATAAATAAATAAATAAAATCTTAAAAAAAATAATAACCACAATGATCTTGTTCAGATTCAATGTCTCTCCTTCAAATAGTGCTGGATGAACATTGCCAAATTGCTTCTCTTTGATACCCCTTATATCTGTGTTACCTTCTCTCTGCTGCACAGTTTATGTAGATATTTTACATCAATTTAGGCAACAACGTTATTTTACAAGAAAGTAAGCCTTATCAAGACTACACTCATGGCACCTGCTGGGACAGTCGGTGGAGCATGTGACTCTTGATCTGAGTTGTGAGTTGTGAGTTTGAGCCCCACATGGGTGTAGAGATAATTTAAAAATAAAATCTATTTTTTTAAAATAAAATCTTTTAAAAAGGGATGCCTGGGTGGCTCAGTCATTTAAGCATCTGCTTTTGGCTCAGATCATGATCCAGGGTCCTGGGATGGAGCCCTGTGTTGGGCTCCCTGCTCAGCAGGGAGTCGGCTTCTCCCTCTCACCCTCCCCTCTGCTCTCAGTCTCACTCTCTCTCTCTCTCAAATAAATAAATAAAATCTTTTTAAAAAGGAGGGGAGGACTATACTCTAGTCCCATTTAGAGTACTCTCAAGTCAGGACAGATAATTGTAATAGTTGGACTCAGCCATTAGGAGTGGATTTTACCTGTGCAATTGGCAACCCCACCCTCTTCCTGTTCCCACTCTTCCCCTGCTTACTTATTACTTGGTAAGCATTATTTAAGATCTCTGAAATCCTCTTCCATGAATTGAAGAAGTTGTAAAAGACAAAAGTCAGGGGGAAAACACCTCATAAAGGGCAAGGATTAGGATGTACAGATCAGTTCTGAAAAGCCCTAGAACCATTTCCACTTTTTTCAGCTTTCTAAAGCATTCTTTTATATGGTTGCAGTACTCATAGCAGGAGATAATACTTAAACAGAGCAGATGTTATTTGGATAAGTGGAGAGAGGAGAAGAAGAGAAAGAGAAAAACTGAGTGTTGGAGAGACCAGGACTAGGGAAGCAGAGGGCATGTGGCACAGAGTCAGCTGACTTCTCTTCTTTTCTGTCTTAACTGTAGCTTGGTATATGGTTGCTCAGCTGTGCTGTATCTCCCAGCTTCCCTTGGGTAGAGATGATATGTGCTTGCCCATTCCTAGGCAGAGACTTTCAGATAGTGAGCCTGCTTTTTCGCTTTTTCAAGGGCTAAAAAGATGTCCTCTGATCCATATTCAGCCCTATTATTGAGGACAACATCTTGGAGATTATGATTGAGGAACAAGGTAAGCAGCTTGGAACTCAGACACTAAATTAAGAAATGAATTTCTGAGGCTGCCTGGGTGGCTCAGTGGGTTAAGCCTCTGCCTTCAGCTCAGGTCATGATCTCAGGGTCCTGGGATCAAGTCCCGCATCAGGCTCTCTGCTAGGCAGGGAGCCTGCTCCTTCTTCTCTCTCTCTCTCTACTTGTGATCTCTCTCTGTCAAATAAATAAAATCTTAAAAAAAAAAAAAGAAATGAATTTCTGTGTTTTCTGAGCCATTTGGGTCTCTTTGTTATAGCAACTAGCATAACACTAATATGAATGTATTTTGAGAAACAGAAAAATAAAGGTAAATTTTGGTAATGGAAGGATTCGAAATGCTGGGAGGAATGGTTTAGTTTTATCTTGTAGATAGTAGAGAAAATTGCAATTGCAAGTTCTGGTTTTTTTTGTTTTTTTTTTTTAAGGTAAACTCTACACCCAGCATGGGCCTTGAACTAACAACCCCAAGATCAAGAGTCTTACGCTCCACCAACTGAGCCAGCCAGGAGTCCTCAAAATTCCAAGTTCTTAATCCAGATAGTGCTATGATGAAGGAAATGAGACTGGTAGTATGAAAGCCTCCATGAAGAGGTTATTGCTGTGAAACAAACATGAGCCTGAAGCAGACCAGGATGTTGAATGTGGAAATGAAGGAAAAATGAAGAGGAAGAAAAATAATTAAGAGAAATTACAAAGAGAAGGTATAGACCTTGGTGACCTTGGCTTGGCCTTGGCTTGGCCTTGGCTATAGGGAATTAAGGAGAACCAGGAGGCAAAGAAAAGTCTCAAATATCTAACCTGGAAAAGTGCTGATACAGCAGGAATCGCTGGCAGAAAAATGAAAATATGGAGATTAAATTAGAAAAAAATCATAAATAGAGTGTGGCAGCAGACCTAGATCCCTCCATCACCAATGTTGCCTCTAGTCCCTCCTATCCAACATGAGTCCATGTACCACCATTTCTAAAGCAAACTTCAGGGGCAAGGGACAGTCCCTAAAGGAAGGACTGTAGCTCTGAGAAACCTGCCCACTCACCTATTTTCATTTAAGGAACTGAAACATAAGGCTTGTGAACACCCAGAGAAATGAAATCTTAGTACATGAGAACTCTAAAAGCGATTCTGAAACACTCATTTTTCAAAATATTCATTCATTTTTCAAATGCCTCTCTCTCTGTAATCTCTATGTTCATATTGTTTGAGCCCTACAGGATTACATATGCTAGTTTTGCATGTATCACACTGCCTGTAAGTATGACACAGCATACTAACTTGGTTTCTGTAACAGAGTACTACCCGATGTTTCACAAACATGAGGTCCAATAATTACTTGCACAGATTTAGAATTAGCATTTTTCAGAACTGGTAATAAAGCCATCATTAAAGTCATATGACGTTTCTGATATGTCTCAACAGAGTTAAATTTTAGGTTGGAAGGAACCTTAGAGAAATTGAGGCATAGAAAACTTGAGTACTTTGCCCATGTTCACGGAGCTAATTAGTTGCTGAGTTGAGACTTGAAATTAGACCTCCAAACTCTTAGTTTGGATCTTTTCTCCCCTACCACAATGGGTTTCCAAATGTGATCTAAAACATAAAGCAATATAAAAATATTCATTAGCTAACAACTAGCAGCCATAATCTCACTAAGAAAAATGCTAACATATAGAGTGCTTAGCAGTCATAGGCCTTATATCTTTTAAGATTCTCGTTTTTCCCCAAGAGTTCTTAATTCAGCATCTCTGTGGAAAAAGTAAAAATAGCTCCTTTAACATGTTTTATTAAAGGCACTGTGTCTTATTCATCATTTGTTCTCTCTAAGGTTTAGCACAGTGCTCTGAGTATTGTAGCTGCTCAGTAAATATCATTTTTTTAATATCATTTTTTTAAAAAAGATTTTATTTATCGGGGCACCTGGGTGACTCAGTGGGTTAAAGCCTCTCTGCCTTTGGCTCGGGTCATGATCCCAGGATCCTGGGATCGAGCCCTGCATCAGCCTCTCTGCTCAGCGGGGAGCCTGCTCCCCCCACCTCCCCCCTCTCTGCCTACTTGTGGTCTCTGTCTGTCAAATAAATAAATGAAATCTTTAAAAAAAAAGTTTCTGATGGTAATATTTCTAGGTCAAAGTTAGAAATAATGAAATCGAGTAAGTAAGATACTATAAAAAGTTAAGTTAATGATTATCAGAACTGTATCTGAAGACCAGCTCTTCAAATAAATAAATAAATCTTTTTAAAAATTTACAGCATCGAGGGGCACCTGGGTGGCTCAGTGGGTTAAAGCCTCTGCCTTCGGCTCAGGTCATGGTCCCAGGATCCTGGGATCGAGCCCCGCATCGGGCTCTCTGCTCAGCAGGGAGCCTGCTTCCTCCTCTTTCTGACTCCCTCTCTGCCTACTTGTAATCTCTGTCTGTCAAATAAATAAATAAAAATAAAAATAAATTTACAGCATCGAAAATATACATCTAGATCATTCTAAAGACATATTGGGGAAAAGAAAAATGACCTGTAATTCTACCTCACTAATACAGATGTCACCAATGTGCTGGTGTGAGAATGTATGTATGTATTCCCTTCTAGAGCTTTTTTATATACAAGCTTTGATGTATTTCTTCTGCTATTATTTGGTCATAGCAAAAAACTAAAGCACAGGAAATGAGACTAAATTAAAATGACCTCACCCCCAGCTCTGCAAAAAAATATCCAAGAGTAATGGTTGGATGTGTATCCTCGCATAACTTTTTTTTTGTTTATTTTATAAAGCTACAATCATGAATGGTATACATACATAAAATTTGGTAGCCTTTTAAAAAAATATTATTCATATTTTCCTGTGTTGCTATAGTTTTATGTGTGTGTATTTGGGGATTTTTTGTTTGTTCGTTTGTTCGCTCCATAGTTTTTATACTAACCTGTTTAGGAAGGATGTTGTGGGATGTCTGGGTGGCTCAGTTGGTTAAGCATCTGCCTTTGTCTGAGGTCCTGGTCCCAAGGGTACTGGGATTGAGCCCAGCATGGAGCCCCTTATTGGGCTCCCTGCTCCCTGGAGAGCCTGCTTCTCCCTCTCCCCTCTGCTTGTGTTCTCATTCTCTTGCTTTCTCTCTATCAAATAAATGAATGAAATATTTAAAAATTTTTTTTAAAAAGGAAGGAAGTTGACTAGAGAATGGATGTCCTAGGAAACTGGAAATTGTTCCAAAGTTTATAGGTCTTAATGAGGTTAAAAACCAGATTTTGCATGACAAGTTGGAAAAATAGGGAATTATGATCTGAAAATTAGGCTTTCTAAGTTGCAGCATAAGAAAGGCTTATATTTGTTAACTAACAACTGAGATTGAAGACAAACATGACTTTCATCCAATAATTTAATTATTCTAACTATTTCATCTAATATTTACAGCCAACTATCAAAAACTCTAATGAGGTTCAAAATGTAATAAACCCGATTTTGGATTTTACAGATGATACTTTTTCATTTTTATAGCAAACATATATACGTTTACCTATATTTAGTCATATTAAAAATTGTAGATCAAGATCATAAATCATAAAATAATACTTCAATATTATTGGGTATGTTTTGAATACATTTTTTGTCTTAAAGGTGATATGATGTAGGTTGCATCCTTTCTCTAAGTGGTTGTTTTTGGGTTCTGCATATATAAATGAAAATTAATGGGGTGCGTGGGTGGCTCAGAGGATTAAGGTCTCTGCCTTCAGCTCAGGTCATGATCCCAGGGTTCTGGGATCAAGCCCCGTGTTGGGCTCCCTGCTCAACAGGAAGCCTGCTTCTCCCTCTCTTTCTGCCTACCTCTCTGCCTACTTGTGATCTCTGTCTGTCAAATAAATAAAATCTTAAAAAGAAATTAAACTTAATAAATATTGAATTAACCAATGATTAACCCAAACACTGTGCTAGACCCTTGGAATATAGAGAAGAAATTATGCATCGGCACTGAAGACCTTCCAGCTAGGACACAGACCTGCCATTCAATATAGGATATTTAGAGCTGAAATATTGACAGAGTATGATAAAGCATGGAGTCTTTTCTCCTGCTTTGCTGAGCCCAGAAGACCTGCCCTTCTGTCCAACACAGTATCACACTTTGTCACGTAGGCCTCAAATAGGACTGCTTATGCACAAAGTCTCACAAAAATCTATCATGAATATGGTTCCTTTATCTTTTGGCTCTAACTTCCTCCTCTGCTGTGACTCTAAATCATCATCAGGCTGGTGGTGATAGTGACAGACATTTCCCATCTCCTCAACTGGCCTTTTTTTCTCATCTGTCTCTTGAACCTCCTTATACCAGGACACTTTCATATTTCTGCAGCCCCAAAGCAAATTTCACCATATAAATGAGCTCCTGTTGGAGGAAGTAGAGAGTGAAAGTGGCATCTAACTTCATTTTTAGCATTTGAGCTCTAATGAGAACACCCTGGTAATCCAGGAGAGAAAACTCATGGGCTCAACAACATGGAAGATGTACAAGACTAGAGGCAGGTGACTGTTAGGGAAAATAGTTGTAATAATGGTGGGGAGAGAAGGTAAGTGTGTGATTTGAGGCAGTGGCTTTGGAAAATAAATATTTGGGGCGGTAGGAAAATAGAATTTCCAGGTTTCTTCTTTGAGGAACTGTATTAATTATGGCGCCATTCAGTGATCTAGGAGGAATGATCCAGGGAAAAGGGGTGTCTCCTTTTGTATTACAGTAAATCCTAGTATTAAAAGGCCCCCGTCGGGTGCCTGGGTGGCTCAGTGGGTTAAGCCGCTGCCTTCGCTCAGGTCATGATCTCAGGGTCCTGGGATCGAGTCCCGCATCGGGCACTCTGCTCAGCAGGGAGCCTGCTTCCTCCTCTCTCTCTCTCTGCCTGCCTCTCTGCCTACTTGTGATTTCTCTCTGTCAAATAAATAAATATAATCTTAAAAAAAAAAAAAAGGCCCTCGTCTATCATTCTTTCTCCTCTTCCCCCTTTTCATGAGCTTTGATTTTGTTTGGCTTATCTACCCTGCTACAAATGCCATCTTCGTTTTTAACTCAATCACGATAGTCCCATCTTGAGCCAAAGAGTGGTTTAGGAATTGGCAAATGATACAATTCTGACTGATATAGGAGGGGAAATTTGCTAGGGAGATTCTGGAATACATGTTTTTTTTTTTTTTTTTTCATTAATGAAAAGAGATACCCAGGAATTCCCTGGACTTTGTTGTGTCTGCATGTGACAAGTAAACTAGAGAATCCATTTTAAGACCACGAATTAAAATAAAAATAAAAAAAAAAGATTTAGAAGGAATCTGAGTTTTTGATGACATGGTTAGCTACTGAGTTGGAATCATCTCACCTCAGACTGCTTGTTATATGAGGTAATAAATACTCCCATATGGTTCAAGCCAGTTCAGTTGAGGCTCCTGTTTGCAGCCCAGAATGATTTAAGAAGCACAGAACTGTCCCTAAAAGAGAATTCTAGCTAGGCTTGTAATTACTTGGGAATAAGATCTTTGGGTCTAGAGCCTCAATAGTCCAACCAATGGCCAAGAGCAGTTCATATTGAGAAGGTGTATCAACTCTTTGAGGTCTGAGATCTCTGAAAATGGTCTCCACTAAAATATATTATTTCTTTAAAGTAGGCATTTAATTCTATCAATAGTAAGTTAAGATAGTACTTTAATTTTCACTTCCTATATTATAGTTACTGTATACATACTGTTGCTTAATACTACTGAGAGATTCAGAAATAGAACCCAGCACCTAGGCCAAAATGGAAGTTCACAACTTCAACAAAGCCCTTTGAGAAAAAGTACAGGAAATAAAAGTCAACCAAACAGGAAGTAAGCAGAGTAGAACACAGCAGCCGGAAATATTTGAGCCTCACATAAAAATTAATCTATCTGCAGAACATATACGACCCAAGCAAAACATTTAAAGCTGAAATCTTTAATTTGTAAATATTTTTTTAATCTTTTTGTTTTAAAGATTTTATTTATTTATTTGACACAGAGAGAGCACACAAGCAGGCAGAGTGGCAGGCAGAGGGAGCGAAGCAGGCTCCCTGCCAGACTTGATCCCAGGACCCTGGGATCATGACCCGAGCCAAAGGCAGATACCTAACCGACTGGGCCACCCAGGAGTCCCAATTTGTACCCATTTAAACACAAGGAAGTAAAAGTAAGAGAGAAATAAGGTGTCTCAGTAGAGTTAATTATTACATAAACCAAAGAAATGTCTTCTGCATAGATAATGGCAGTTGGAAACCTTTCTGCGAATTCTCTGAGCCTTCTCTCAGAAGGAGGTGGATAGTGTGGCACCTCCCTTTGAATCTGGACCAAATCTTAAGGACTGGTTGACCAGTAAATTATAATGGAAATAACTTACATGACTTTTCAGGCTAGGTCCTAAAAGGTGGTGCAGGGGCACATAGGTGGTCATGTGGTTAAGTGTCTGACTTGATTCCAGCTCAGGTCATGATCTCAGGGTTGTGATATCAAGCCTTGCTTGAGATTCCATACCCTGCTTAAGGTTCTCTCTCTCTCCTTCTGCCCCTCTGCCCAAAGGTGGCACAGATTCTACCAGGCTTGTTGGACCCCATGTTAGAGCCATGAGACACAGTGTAAGAAGTATTACCACACTGAGGTCACCATCCAGTGAGGAAGCATAAACTAACCCACACAGACAGACCATACTGAGAGCCCACCTTACATGGTGAAAGAGAGATGCCCAGGCATCCCACACTCTGCCAATGCCCACTCTTTTAGCTCCTGCAACCGCAAGAGAGATCCTAAGGCAGAACCACCTAGTGGAACCCTTCCTGAATTCCTGACCCACACAAACCTTGAGAGATAATAAGAGGTTTGTTGTTTTAAGCCAATGAACTTGGGGTTTGTTATGCACCATAGATATGCACCATAGATAACCAGAACAATAGATGAGTTGATTTAAATGCTATGGCTCTTTATTGATTAAGGAGAGAACCCAAGGGCCCATTTTCTAATGAACTCAATAGAGTTAATCACCATGACAAGCAAAGTGAAGATTGGTTTTCTGTCAGAGGATCTGTTACCAATAATAAAAGCAAATAATCCGTGAGACCAAGTAAGATTCTTTAAAAATCTAAATTCTGAAAGAACTTCATCTTAGTTAATATGACATGTTTAAAGATTATGCTACATTTCTCAAGGGCAATTTGTGTTAAGTAATTTTCTTTTTACCACTTTTTATTCCTATTTCAGAGATTCATATTACAGTAGTTCCCCCACCCTCATCTTTGGTTATATGTGGGGATATGTCCTATGACTGCCAGTGGATGCCTGAAACCATGGCTAGTACTGAGCCATATATGCACTATATCCTTTCCTGTACAAACATCCCTATGTTAGAGCTTAATTTGTAAGTTAGACACAGTAAGAGATTTTAACAGCAATGATGAATAATGAATGGAACAATTAGAACAATATACTGTAATAAAAGTTATGTGAATGTGGTCTCTCTCATTCTCTCTCAAAATAGCTTATGTGCTGTACTCACCCTTCCTCTTCTCGTGATGATGTGAGATGATAAAATGCCTACGGGATGAGATGATGTGGAAATCGTGAGGCGTTGTGACTTAGCATTAGGCTACTATTTTTCCTTCTGACAATAGGTCATAGGAAAGATTATCTGCTTCCAGACCGCAGTTGACCATGGGTAACTGAAACCATGGCAAGGCAAAACCTCTGGTAAAGCGGTTGGTTGGGGGGGGGGGGTGTCTACGGTACCAGCAAACTACGAGAGATGTTTGGGCTGATTTCTGTCTTGTCAACTCAGCTGCTCAAAGAGCTACAAGCTAGGAGGCTCAGTATCCCTGTCCATTGGGGTCCAGTTTCCTGATCTCAGGATGTTTAGTCACAGAGCATTTTTGTAAGGGGAAGTCCAAGACATTTTTAGTCCGCATAGGGCATGTAGCTAGTGGGGCCTCAACTATGGGCTAAATTTCAAGATAGGAAAGACTTATGTCAGAGAAGTCAAAGCCACCTACAGCTCATGCTTCTGGTATTAGTTCTTGTTCTTGTTTTAAAGTATTGAAAGAAAAAAAAATAAAAATTAAGATCAACCAAAGCAAGTAAAGAAAAGTAACATGGAACATGTCTATAAAATGACTAATATGGGGCGCCTGGGTGACTCAGTGGGTTGACCCTCTGCCTTTGGCTCAGGTTGTGATCTCAGGGTCCTGGGATCGAGCCCTGCATTGGCTCTCTGCTCAGCAGGGAACCTGCTTACCCCCCTCTCTCTGCCTGCTGCTGTGCCTACTTGTGATCTCTCTCTCTGTCAAACAAATAAATAAAATCTTTTAAAAACAAATGTCTAGAATAGACAGATCCAGAGAGACAGAAAGTTGATTAGGTGCTCCCTAGGGCTAGAGTCTGCTTGAGATTCTCTCTCCCTCTCTCTCTGCCCCTTCCCCCAACCCCCCCACCATTCTCTCTCTCAAATAAATAGATCTTTTTGAAAAAACATAATAGTAATTGAGTGTAATTTTTTTTTTTTATAATACAGATCTGTTGATGACAAACATTGAATTCTTTTTTGGGAGATAACATTTCACTTAACTGAGGTTTGAAGTTAATATTCTCTATCCTTAAATTTATTGCAGACATTCTGAAGAAAAGAGTTCTTACTTCATGAACCATGTAAAAACAGGCAGTGAGCTGGGTTTGGCCAATGGGCCATAGTTTGCCAATTGGTGTTCTTGAGGACTATATTCCTAAAGGCTGGTTTATTAGTTTCCATGGCTTCTGTAACAAAGTACCACAAACTGGGTAGCTTAAAACAACAGAAATGTATTGTCTCATGGTTCTAGAGATAATAGAGATAATCTGAAATCAATGTTGCAGAGCTATGCTCCCTCCAAAGGCTCCGGGGGAGAATACTTCTCTGCCTCTTCCAGCATCTGGTAGCCCTAGGTGTTCTTGGCTTGTGGCAGTGTCTCTCTCATCCCTGCCTCTGACTTCTTGTGGCCTCCTTTCCTCTGTATCAGTGTCTGTGTTTATTCTCCTATTCCTATAGGGACACCAATCATACCCTAATTCAATGTGACCTCATTTAACTAAATACATTCGCAATGACCTATTTCTAGATAACAGGACATTCACTGGGACTGGACTTGAACATATCTTTTTGGGGTACACAATTCAGCCCACAACAGCAACAAACTTGGGTAGAGAGCCCTGGAGGATACTGGGGTCAAAGGTGTCTTCCTGGGGCACCTGGGTGGCTCAGTGTTTAACCCACTGCCAGTGTTTAAGCCTCTGCCTTCGGCTCAGATCATGATCCAGGGTCCTGGCATCGAGCCCCACATTGGGCTCTCTGCTCAGCAGGGAGCCTGCTTCCTCCTCTCTCTGCCTGCCTCTCTGCCTACTTGTAATCTCTGTCAGTGAAATAAATAAATAAATAAATAAATAAATAAATAAATAAATAAAATCTTAAAAAAAAAAGGTGTCTTCCTTATTACGTATCTCCAAGAACAATGATGCTATTATTGACCTCCAGATATGGCTCAGTTCTCAACCTAGGGAGCACTTGCAAACCTGGAGCACACCCTTCATGGTTCCTACAGCTCCAAAACCTTGATCAGTTACTTTTTTGTCTTAAGGCCCTTAGATACTGTAGTTAGGTGCTTTCATTTAAAAATATGTCACTTAAGGGGCGCCTGGGTGGCTCAGTGGGTTAAAGCCTCTGCCTTCAGCTCAGGTCATGATCCCAGGGTCCTGGGATCAAGCCCTGCATCAGGCTCTCTGCTCAGCGGGGAGCCTGCTTCCCCCTTCTCTGTCTGCCTGCCTCTCTGCCCGCTTGTCATCTCTGTCTGTCAAATAAATAAATAAAAATCTTTAAAAATATGTCACTTGGGATGCCTGGCTTGCTTTGTCAGTGGAGCGTGCAACTCCTGATCGTGTGGTCATAAGTTCAAGCCCCATATTGGGTGTAGAGCTTACTTAAAAAAAAAAAAAGGTAAGAAAAAAAATGTCACTTACTATTAGAAAAAATGACTAGAATTCATTCTATACTGGAATGAATGTTTTGTTAGCTATTTTGAACTTTTGGAAGCTTCATGATACATTTGAGACTCTAGAAAAGGGCAAATTTTTGTCTCTTATAGTGTGTTTACATCTTAAGACTTTTTAAAAAAGCCATTATTACAGTCCCAGCAAGAGTTAATGGTGGCTTATACCAAGGTTGCAACAGATGGAGAGAGGATGGGTGGATTAATGATCTGTTCAGAGGCAGGATCTATAGTATTTGAAAATTTGTATATTTCAGGGTTAAGAAGGTTTCAAGAATGACTTTCTGGTTTCCAGCAACTGGGTGGAGAATGGATAGGATGAAATAGGGAACATTGGAGAAGGTTGGGGTAGAAAGACGTAGATCATAAGTTTGTCATGGATATATTTGTTTTGAACAGCTTGCTAAACAATATAGCTTTTATTTATTTATTTATCAGAGAGAGAGAGAGAGAGAGAGAGCGTGCACAAGCAGGGGGAAGCAGCAGGCAGAGGGAGAAGCAGACTCCCCTCTGAGCAGGGAACCTGATGCAGGACTCCATCCCAGAACACGGGGATCATGACCTGAGCCGAAGGCTGACGCTTGAATAACCGAATGAGCCACCCAGGCATTCCAAACAATATAGCTTTCTATAGGGAGCTGAAACTTGAGATATAAATATGGGAGTGGTTGTGGGATTTAAGGGGACCCATGAATAATGCCTCCTATCTTCTGAATTCAGAGCAACAGAGAAATAGATCTTAGGGAACAAAATCCCAGCTTTTTAATTAATTAATTAATTAATTATATTATATTATATTATTTTAATCTCAGCTTTTTAATTGGTTAAAACTGGATTGTAGAATACAGCTTTGATTAGTAGACAAAACTGGGTTTTTAAATATCTTTCCACTGAATTTAAACCTATTGGCTACCAACGGCAGACACCCTGTTGCAGAAACAGAGCCAGGCCCAACAAAATTGTGCTTTGTGGGAGAAAGGACTGGGTGCCTGCTGCAGGGGCACATATCCGGACAGAGAGGAGGAGAGGCACCAAGCTGTGTGTGAGTCACTCCTCCTGGGGCAAGGACTGTGTGTTTCAGCAGGAAACACATGGTATACTCAAAGAGATAATTGAGGGGAATATAGCAAAGGGATTATTTACAGAGGCCTGGGCAAGGTTAAGGGTACCAACAGAGGACACAGAAGCATCCAGGAACTCTATAGAGGGAAGTTCTCGTGAGGATCAGGGAAGGGAGCTCTTACCAGAACTCAGTGAGAGCTCTAGCCAAGGCCGAAATGCTGCCAAACAGGACTGTGGCAGAGGAAAGAAACCAGTGCCAAAACTGGCCCTGACTGCTCCCAGGGGGAGGGGAGGCTGTGGGGGAAGAGAAACACCTGCCTACTTGCTTGTCCCACCATCTGAACTCGCTCCTGTCGACCAGACCCCCAGGAAACGAGGGGACTATCATGACCATGGAATGTAGTCCATAGCAGTCAGCCTGCCCAGGCACAGAGCTGGGCAGAAAGGGGTGGGGAACGGACAATCAGAAAATCAGCAGCGTGTTGTTAGTGAGGACTGGAGAGGAGGCAAGCGTGGTCCCTCTGTGCTTCCGTCATGGCAGGGGACTTCCTGAAGCGAGGATTAGAAACCTGTTGTCCTGCTCCCACCTTTATGAGGCCACCCTCTACGCCGACACCCTACTCTCCAGTGTTTCTTTGGGTTCCTTTGTCAATTGATAGGTAATTTAGCCTTTCCTCCAAGAAGGCTCTGAAATGGGAGCAGAACAGTTCTTTAATTAAATGCCCAGTGCCCCCTACGGTGAAAAGAGGATCACTATCCTCATTCCTGTCTCGTATTTGCTCAGCTGTTTTTTTGTCCAACGGGTTTGCCAGAAGCTCTGCAATGGGATCAGGTGACAATATAAACACATGACAATATGATGTTTGACAGTGATGCAATACCAACTAAGTTGAAATGTCCCAAATAAACTTCCATCACAGAGTTTCATCAATACTAAGAGGTGAGCTTTTTTTCCACCTCCACATTTTAACCTCTATAAAATGGGGAGTCAAATGACAATCTCATTTGCCAGGCAGCTGTTACAATGGACGTGTCATTGCCTGCCATGTGCATCAAAACTGGAAGAACGGGCATCAGCAGCTTGGAAGAAAACCCAGCAGACGGAGCAGAGCACTTTTGTAAAAAGCTCCATTGCCAGTGCTCTTGATGATGCAGAAGGTGACACTGTCTGCGATCACACAGGCCACTCTGATTTAAAAAGTGGCCCAGCCATAGGGACAGAAGGTGAATTAGTGGTGGCAGGTAAGAGAGTAGGCGCACTGGGCTGGGGGATAATGGCTAATGGGTGTAAGGTTTTTTTGGGGGGTGATGGAGACATTCTGGAATATGTAGTGATGATGGTAAGCATATTAAAAACCATTGAACTGTATATTTTCAAAGGGTGAATTTTGTGGTATGAGCATGAGATCTCAATTTTTGAAAGGTAATTTGAAACCTGAGGGGAAGCTAGTTAGTACATATACAGGAACTCTTTTTTTTTTTTTTTAATTTGTTTTTCTGGCAGAGAGAGATAGCGAGAGAGGGAACACAAGCAAGGGGAGTGGGAGAGGGAGAAGCAGGCTCTCCGCTGAGCAGGGAGCTGGCTATGGGGCTCTATCCCAGGACCCTGGGATCATGACCTGAGCCAATTGCAAATGCTTAACTGACTGAGCCACCTAGGCGCCACTATAGGAACTGTTTGTGCTATTTTTGCAAGTTATTGTGAGTCCAAAGTTATTTCAAATCAAAAAGCTTGAAGGAGGGGCGCCTGGGTGGCTCAGTGGTTTAAGCCTCTGCCTTCAGCTCGGGTCATGATCTCAGGGTCCTGGGATCGAGCCCTGCATCGGGCTCTCTGCTCGGCAGGGAGCCTGCTTCCCCCTCTCTCTCTGCCTGCCTCTCTACCTACTTGTGATCTCTCTCTGTCTATCAAATAAATAAATAAATAAAAAAAGAAAAGAAAAAGAAAAAAAGCTTGAAGGAAATGTGAGAAGGGGAAACACTGTAAAACAGAGTTCTTAATGTAAAAAGATCTGTATGCAGAGTATGTTCTAGACTTGTGTGAAGGCTTAGGAAAAAAGTAAAATGATATTCACTAAAAGCTCTTTTCCAACTCTGAAAACAAACATGATTCAGAATATTTGGGTTCTGAATATAAAGCGCTTCTAAGAATACTTGGTTATTTTGCTCATGTTTTTCCTTTTTATGTATGCACAAGAACAACATATGGTAAAATCTATGTCTAAGTAAGTCTAAAAGAGCTTGTTAAGTAAGTATAAGATCAACATTTTAAGTGACAAGTGTTGTGTTAAAGTTTATTTGGCAGTTTCTCCCCCTTCCGTGGTGTTATTTAGATGTTCTGAAATACAGTCTTACATTCCCAAGGAGCAGTGAAAGCTACCAGATCGGATCTCCACGTGCTTGTAAGATGAAGCCCACAGACATGGAAGCGCACAGCTATCTCTTTCACAAACTTGTCCTTTTTTTTTTTTTTTTTAAGATTTATTTATTTATTTGAGAGAGAGAGTGAACACAAGCAAACGGAGCTGCAGGCAGAGGGAGAGGGAGAAGCAGGTTCCCCGCTAAGTGGGGAGCCCGGTGTGGGACTTGATCTCAGGACCCTGGGATCATGACCTGAGCCAAAGGCAAATGCTTAACTGACTGAGCCACCCAGGATCCTGCACACAAACTTCTTATGTTCAAGCTCACTGAACTCAGTGCCTGGGAAGAGACGGGGGGTTCCCTCTATGGTTGCAGCCAGTGTCTCTTCTATGTTCCACTGTTGGAGTCCAAAGGGTTAACAGGACATAGCCGGTTACCCCAGCACCAGCCCCACACCTGAGAAACTTAGAATAACATGAGCCCATCTGCTGGTCCGTGTGGCATTTAGACCTGTTGTATCAGCCATGATTATCAGCTGTGAGCTCTACAAGGGGGTTCTACCTGATTTAAGCAGAGAAGAAATTTATGGTTAGTTCTTTGAAGAGTTGGGGGAGTTGCAGGGGGGGGACTGGAAAACCTGGCTTTGAGTGGTGTGACCTGTCAACGGGCCCATGAAGACCCAGTTGTCCACTCCTGAGCTGTGCACCGCCCGCTCCGTGGAGAATTCTCTGCCAGGCCCCCGTGTCTGTATATCACCGACTCCGGATTCAAAGCTCTGGGTGAGTGTGTCTCACTGACTGGGCCTTGGTCATGTGGCCGCACCCGTGTCATATGGCTGCAAGGGAAGCTGGGAAAGTGAGTAAATGGCATTTCTCGTTCTATAATAGGAGAGAGACTCGGCCTCCCACCAAGACTCTTAAGGAGGGGGAAGAGGTGGCGGGTGATGGGCAGCCCAAATCATGGTGAGTATCGACTTCAATCAAAATAAGGTTCTTGGGGGACGCCTGGGTGGCTCAGTTGGTTAAGCAGCTGCCTTCGGCTCAGGTCATGATCCCAGCGTCCTGGGATCTAGTCCCACATCGGGCTCCTTGCTCGGCGGGGAGCCTGCTTCTCCCTCTGCCTCTGCCTGCCATTCTGTCTGCCTGTGCTTGCTCTCTGCCCCTCTCTCTCTCTGACAAATAAATAAAAATAAAATCTAAAAAAAAAAAAAAATAAATAAGGTTCTTGGAATCTCAGAACACACACATAGTACTGGTGCCAGGTGCAAACCCTGGCAGAGGCCTACCAGTAGCTGAGAGAAGGAAGGAAGACTGAGAAAACAGGAAAGAGAAAATCTTGTCGCTATCAGCCTTGTCTGAATGCCTCTGAGTCTCCATGGCAGTTTGCTACAGTGCTTGACCCGTGAGCCTTTTGGGGTTGGGAGACCTCTTTCATCCAGAGGTTAATTATGGCCTAGGTGTACCATATCCTATCTGGAAACTGAAACCTTCCCACCCTCTTGAAAATTTTAGAAAAAATTTTTAAAAATATTTTATTTATTTGTGTGTGAGAGAGAGAGATCATAAGTAGACAGGCAGGCAGACAGAGATGGGAAGCAGGCTCCCCACTGAGCAGAGAGCCCCATGCGGGACTGGATCCCAGAAACCGGAGATCATGACCGGAGCTGAAGGCAGAGGTGTAACCCACTGAGCCACCAAGGCGTCCCTAGAAATTTTTAATGATGGTCCAGGATTCGCCAGAGCCTCCTTTCTTCCCCATTCTGTATATTTAAAACCCCCTAATTTCTCTTTCCCCCATGTCTCTGTAAAAACCAGTTCTTACGAGCTGCCCTTGCAGTGGGGTGCAGATCAGTTGGCTCCCTTGAGGAGACAGAGAGAGAGATACCCTGATTTCTAGCATTTGCCAGTTTCCTTGGTGTAAGTACTCCCCCCGTGGAAGCTTTCAAGCTACCAAAGTTGTGCCTGGCAAAACCTCTGAATATTTATCAGCCTTTCCAAGCCCCTAGGAACTATTGCCTCTTGTCCAGAATGTCTTAGGCCTGTAATACCGACCTCCTAAAGCAGTTTTCTTACTTTTTTAATCTGGAGAACCATTCCTAGAGGATTTCTCAACCAAATCTGCTGTTGGCTATATGTTCCATGATGGAGTCCCAGAACCTAGAACAGTACCCTGTACATATTTGTTTGTGGTGATGGTTTTGAGCCTCTTCTTTGGGTTTTGGGGGGCACAACCTGTCGCCCATGTGCTAGGCCACAGAGCAATGCCTTTCTCTTGGGTATTCAAATTGTCCCAAAGGCCGCAGGGACTGTCTGGTTTTTTTCTGTGAAGTGGGATGTGTCTCTGATATCCATTTGCCTCTGTCGTTCCACTTCTCTTTTTAGGAAGATTCAGCCCCATTTTTAACATTTTAATGTGCCTTTCCCCCCCCCCCCAATTTATTTATATGTCAGAAAAAGAGAGAGCGTGCACAAGCAGGGGGAATGACAGGCAAAGAGAGAAGCAGGTTCCCCACTGACTGAGGGGCCTGATGCCCCTCTATCTCGGGATCCTGGGATCACGACCTGAGCCGAAGGCAGAGGTATAAATGACTGAGCCTCCCTGGTGTCCCTTTAATGTTCTTCTTAAGTTGATCATTTCCTTCTTTATCAGGCAAGCCAGCGATGTTTTTGCTGCATCGATTAGCGTTTTACTCTTCCTTTCCCTTTGCTTTTGAGTCAAGACGTTTGCTTTCCTGGTGCACTCCTGAGACTGTGTCTTGTGGGGTCCACCCCAGCAAACAACGTGAAGTAATGAAGTTCTGAGTCTGCCAGAAATACAGCTGTCGACATGGGGCTTGCCCTCTTTTATCTCTCCTCTTGGGCTGGGTGTTTGTCGTGGATGGAGCTAGCATCCTGGACCGGTATATAACCTAGGCCTGGACTCCATCTACCAATGTCCTGCCTGGTTTGCAAGCAGCGCATTTCATCTTCCTGGGCCTTTTCTGAATGTCCTCTTGCAGAAGTTTCCTGGGTAGGTTCCCTCAGGGCACATGCCAGGCCTGCATTGTCTCCTGTCATGACTAAGCCCCCTTAAAGCCCACTGGTAATGCTAGAAGCATTCTGTGCTCATCTTCCCAGACCTCCCCCCTCCAGTCTGGCCATGGTTATGTGACTACCTGTTATAACTGTCGCAATCTTTAAAGGGTGATTCCCCAATTAAACTTATTGTTGACTCCTTATCTGACCTTTTACGAAGGTACTTCTCAAGAGCTTCCTGGAACTGTACTTCTCTGGTTGGGGTGGCAGGGTCTAGAATATTCCAGCCTCTTCTCTGAAATTTCACCTCCCTCTATGAGAGTTCACCCCCCTTTAGTCAATCTTTCTGGTCTAGTAATAACCAAAACAAACAAAAAGTTGTTTACACCTTCTTTAAGAGTGGTTAGGTCCAAGCATACATATCTCATTTCACCTTTCATATTGGACTAGCCAGACCTCCATGATCAAAACCTGTCTTTTAAGGAAATCCTTCTCTCTACATGGCCGTGGTGGTAAGGCCCCATGCTGGATGATCAGAATAGACACTGGCTGCGAACAACCAAGGTATGTCTCTGGTCGGACCCCAGGCTCCCCCTGCTGACACCCCCTCTGTTATCATTCTTACACTCTTTTATTTCTTTTTCCCTCTCCAGCTGCTCTCATTCTGACTTCAAGATCAAAGTTTTGTTAAAGAAACAAGTATTCAGAGATCTTGTTAGAGAATGAACGGTAAGGCAGACTCTGGGGTAGGAACCACTACAATGGGGTTTTGCATTAGCGGAGAGAGATTGGGCTCAACTCAGAATACAGCATAGGCAAGTGGGAATGTACAGCCAAAGAGTGAGGAGGGGTGTGTGTGTGGATGGAAAAATCACTCAGAAGAAGCATCAGGAGTTGGGGGGTGGTTTCTGGCTAAGCCCACCTCACAGGACTCTTGCTGAATGCAGGCCAGGGAGATTGGACATCGCCTGGGGGTGCTGGAGGACGAGGAACCTGATTAGATATCAAGGGGAGGTGGGATTCTGGTTAAACTGACTTAACAGGATTCTTACTAACACTGGACAATGTAGAGATAAACATGGAAGCCCAGGGGTCAGGGGCCAGTTGAGAAAAGAGTTCAGAAGAGCCTTACTAGAGATTGGTTTCTAAACCAATCCAGTTCCTCCTTGATTCCTGGGGACAGTATGTTACAGTATGTAAAAGGCACAGGCCTTTATGGCCTCACCCGTGGGTCCCACCTCAGTTTGGTCCCCCCCCGGGATGAGCCTCCAGGTCCTGGGAGAGCCTCTCTGTGTGGCTGAGCCGAAGCCCAGGGTAAAGGAGACCCCCCTGGCCTTTGGCTGGCCCTGGGGCATGGGCTCATGGGCAAGAGGAGGGGAGCCTGGGCTCCCCCAGCTTTCCCGAGCTCTCTCTGCCTTAGTTCCAAGTGTTTGTCAGGAAATTCCTCAGAGTTCAGAGTCCCTGTATTTTTATACCTTTTTACAGTGTTAACGGTTCAGAACTATTGTGTTTTTTTGTAGCAAGGAGACCTCATTTTCTAAAAAAAAAAAAAAAAAGAGAGAGAGAGAGAGAGAGAGCGAGAGTGTGAGCGCAAGCAGGGGGAGCGCCAGAGGGAGAGGGAGAAGCAGGCTCTCCCCTGAGCAGGGAGACCCCAGGACTCTGGGATCATGACCTGAGCAGAAGGCAGATGCTTAACTGACTGAGACACCCAGGCGCCCTGCCTTTTGCTGTTCTTTCTGAGCCTTTGATTTACTAATATTTTCATTAATGCCCAAGAAGATGGCCTGCCAACCATCACAAAAGGCCCTTATTTGAATCTCTGATCAAAGCCATGGCTGGGCTTAGGTAACAAATCTAGAGTATTTTTGATCCACATGGTGAGGCTTCAGGGTGATTCTAGGAGTCTGTAGGTAAGTCTTAAGGATCCAGGAGGTTAATTCCATTTCAGTTCACTCCTTGGCACTAAAGCAAATGGGTTCAGTTCAACATAACAGAGAGGAAGAGCATTTGAGGTAGTTGATTTAATGCATCTAATGCTAGAACCGCACAACTGGTTCGTTCTAACCCGGTGTTCTCAGTAGTCCACAGTACGGCTCCACCTGGGAGCTTGTTAGAAATGCTCACCCCAGAGCTACTGAATCGAGGGAGGGAGCCCAGGAAAGTAAACAACTCAGTAGGTGAGTCTTAAGAATGTTAAGAGTTCATGGGGCGCCTGGGTGGCTCAGTGGGTTAAGCGGCTGCCTTCGGCTCAGGTCATGATCTCAGGGTCCTGGGATCGAGTCCCGCATCAGGCTCTCTGCTTGGCAGGGAGCCTGCTTCCCTCTCTCTCTCTCTGCCTGCCTCTCCGTCTACTTGTGATCTCTCTCTGTCAAATAAATAAATAAAATTAAAAAAAAAAAAAGAATGTTAAGAGTTCAAGAACCACAGCTCTCACCCCAGTGGTACCTAGCTCCCTTTACAGGACATTTGAGGTGAAATGGCTTCCCTTAGGCGGTTCCTGGCAAAGAAATATGGTAGGATCAGCAAGAAATTTTCCTGACCACTAGTGCCTAAAGAATTTTTTTCACTGGAACTCTGTATGCTTTAAGTGATAGAGAGACTCCTCTAATCCCCATGTTGGGTGCACCCGCTTAGATCTGTAAATTGCAAAATCCTTCACAGCCTGTATGCACTGAGGTTGCAAGGGCCTGGGTTTGCCCAAGCCCCTTGACACCAGTCTCATTAAACTGCTGTGTCTTAAAGCAGTCAGAGACCTGGAAGCCCTCTGCTTACAAGTACTGACAACCTTCTAGCCCAGCCACACCTGAAGCATCCTTCTTTCTGGGTATATCTTATTTATCCTATCTTGGTGCCTATTTATTTTTTTTAAGATTTTGTTTATTTATTTGATAGAGAAAAATCACAAGTTAGCAGAAGGGCAGGCAGGGGACTGGGGGGAAGCAGGCTCCCTGTTGAGCAGAGAGCCTGATGTGGGGCTCGATCTCAGGACCCTGAGATCATGACCTGAGTGGAAGGCAAAGGTTTAACCTACTGAGCCACCCAGATGCCCTGTGGTGCCCATTTATTAAGTTTTCCTGGTTTTTAGACCATGGAGTGGGTTTTGGTGGTGAAGAGGAAACAAATCCAACCCCTTTCGTCCAAGTTCAGAATGAACTGAGAGTTAAGATCAGACTGCCACTAGGAATTAGTAGACCAATTTTATTGCTGCTCAAGTTGAAATGCAGCTGGAAATCTACAGCCATCATTGGACTTTGTCATACCTTTACCTCAAATTGAACTTCTCCACCCCCACTGCCAGCCTTCTGGTCTGTTGAGGAGGTTGCCAGTCCCGGCCATGTTGTCACCAGAGCTAGTGCATTCTTTCTCCAATCTTTCCCATCAGCTCAATTACGTGGTCTTTGGAGGAGAGTGGTAAGTAATGGAGAGACAGCCAGGAGAGGTGCTCCAGACAGCTCCTTCCTGGGGCGAATGGGAGGATGCAGGAATAAGAGTTGCCCTGGCTATGGAAATAGTATTTGAGAGCCTTGGCCCCAATGAAAGAGTCTAGAATGGGAAGATAGGAAGGTCAGGATTGAGGCTTGAGGAAGGCTCACATTTAAACATGTTTGTTTTTTTTAAGGTTTTTTTTTTTTTAAGATTTTATTTATTTATTTGTCAGAAAGAGAGAGAACACACAAGTAGACAGAGTGGCAGGCAGAGTCAGAGAAAAGCAGAGAGAGAAGCAGGCTCCCCACTGAGCAAGCAGCCCAATGCGTGGGACTCAATCTCAGGACCCTGGGATCATGACCTGAGCTGAAGACAGCCGCTTAACCACCTGAGCCACCCAGGTGTCCCTAAACATGGTTTCAAAGAGGAAGCCCCAGCCAGAGCAATCAAAAAGCCAGAGAGAGAGGAGGAGAACCAGGAGTGTGTGGTGCCATAGGGGCCAAGGGAATATAATTTTAAGGAGAGAGTGATCAGCAGGGTCAAACTTTCCTGAGAGCTTATAAAATAAGAAAAAAAAACTGTCCCTTAGGTTTAGCCATATGGTGACCTTATTGAAGGGTGAGAAGGGGGAACTGAGTTTTGGGGTAGTCTTTGGAGGGTGTCCACAGGGAGGGTTTTTCAAGAGGGACAATGCTTGTTTGAAAACTGATGGGGAATGACAGTCTTCTGGCTTGTGGATGATGTGGTGCGGGGTGTGGGGGGGGCGGTCAAATAGCTGGTACTCCATCCTCCAAGCCAGACGCCTTCAGTGAGGGGCTCTGTCTGTCTGCCTGCCTAGGGCACCTTTTCCTAATTTGCACGAAATTGCAGCCTTGGGGGAGTGGATGCTGAAACATAAGACATATTATAAATGATAGTAGGTCACATAGTCACCTGCAAAGCCAGGGCTAGAAGTTGAAGGCTTCTAGCTCCAAGTTCCCAGATAGCTCCAAACATCCTGGGGGCAGACACAAGGAAGGCTCTTCTTCACTTCAAGAGCTTGCCTGTATTTTTGGCAATCCCTAATTATTGTAGCACCAGCTGACCATGTATTGAAATCTTGATCTGGCAAGAATGGCCAGGATCCAGTGGTCCTAACCCTCCCAGAGTGACAACCATTTGGTTCCCGTAGAGATCCACACTTTAGATTGATGGCGAGGGGACCTACAAAGGTAACAGACCAGCCTCTGCTTCTCAGGACGGGAGAGTGTTCCTTGGACCAGTTTGTGGTTTCTCCCTACCTTCTGTCCCTTGTCTCAGAGCCCACATTCTTGAAGAGTTGGTCTTCAGATACAGTTCTGATAATCATGGACTTAACTTTTTATAGTTTCTTACTTACTCGATATTTTTAACTTTGACCTAACAGAAATATTACCATCAGAGACTTTATTTTTTTAAGATTTTATTTATTTATTTGACAGACATCACAAGTAGGCAGAGAGGCAGGCAGAGAGAGAGAGAGGAGGAAGCAGGCTCCCTGCTGAGCAGAGAGCCCAACTTGGCGCTCGATTCCAGAACCCTGGGATCACGACCCGAGCTGAAGGCAGAGGCTTTTAACCCACTGAGCCACCCCGGCACCCCCATCAGAGACTTCTTTTTTTTTTTTTTAGATTTTATTTATTTATTTGTCAGAGAGAGAGAGCGAGCAAGAGTGAGCACAGGCAGACAGTGGCAGGCAGAGTCAGAGGGAGAAGCAGGCTCCCTGCGGAGCAAGGATCCCGATGTGGGACTCGATCCCACAACGCTGGGATCATGACCTGAGCCGAAGGCAGCTGCTTAACCAACTGAGCCACCCAGGCGTCCCTATCAGAGACTTCTTAATGATAAGCTTCCCCCTACTTGTTTCACACTCTTGTAGTTTCCTAAACCAGTTAGCATATGCCCACATACCTGGAAAACAAAAGTACACTTGGGAGAGAGTGGCAGTTTTGCTAAGGATCTAACAGACCTTAGTATTTGTTTCCCTTCTTAATGTATTTGTTTTCCTATAGTGTAAGTCAAATTCCATAAATAACAACACATTACTACAAAGGTATATTTAGTTTACATTAAGATTTAAATATCTTATTGAAGAGAAAAAATTAAGATCAATGCTTAAAGTTTATTTTAAATTGGCCTCTGGATGATTTACATATGTAAGATTTTTCTCTCTCTCTCCCTCAGTTGATCTGTCTGTCTCTCTCTCTCTGTCACACACACACACAGCAATCCTATCAAACAGATTTTAAAAGTCTAACTTCGGATACTATAATTGGGAGTCAATTAGTCAACACTTTTTTTTTTTTTTAAGATTTTATTCATTTATTTGACAGAGATCACAAGTTGGCAGGCAGAGAGGCAGGCAGGAGGAAGCAGGATCCCCGTTGAGCAGAGAGCCTGATGTGGGGCTCTATCCCAGGATCCTGGGATCATGACCTGAGCTGAAGGCAGAGGCTTTAACCCACTGAGCCACCCAGGCACCCCAATTAGTCAACAATTTTAAGTCAATGAAAATCTACCCGTATTTTTGGTGTTCAAAGTTAAGTAGAATGACAATAGAAAGATTAGGAAATGTTTCGATGGAAGACATGGCTGGAATATGTGAGAGAAAAATGATCAAAATGACTGTGCCTGGAGCAGCCAGAAACTTAAGAGATGTTTCCCGAGAATAAGTAAGTACAGAAACATTGCTGTATCTACTATATAAAATATGCCAAACTCTTCTTTAGCAGTTAAAAGATTAACTACATTGGATGGAGGTGCCTGGGTGGCCCCATCGGTTAAGCGTCCCACTCTTGATTTCGGTTCAGGTCATGATCTTGGGGTTGTGAGATCAAGCCCTGTGTCGGGTTCTACACTCAGTGGGGAGACTGCTTGGGATTCTGTCTTCCTCTGCCCCTCCACCCTGCCCCCCAACTGTGCACACACACTCTCTTTCTCAAATAAATAAATACATCTTTAAAAAATAAATCACAAAAAATAAAAATATGTTACATTGGATGTAATAGGCGGCAAAACAACATGAGAGCAATAAACCTGCAGCGACTCATTTATAGATGAAAATACTTCTAATGAGATTTTGACTTCTCCTTTGGGATCCCAGGTGGAGTGACCTTTGCCAGTCCACCCTGGGGTTGTCAGGGTCTTGTGGCAGTTTTAACGTGGTTCTGTTCTTCTGAGGTCTGGGAAGGAGCTGTCTAAGTCTCCTACTGGACATGATCACTTCAAAGAGACATAACAGGTCTCTGCAGAGGGATGGTCTCCTGGTTCGGGCGTGGCCGAGACACATGGCCACTGCACCCAGAGATGAAGAAAGAGGAACCTTACAAAATACTCTTTAATACATCAGAATGGTTGCCAGTGGGGGATGGGAGGTGGGGAGTGGGGAATGGAGAGCAAATGCAGGAGACACATACATAAAATGAGATTGTTCTTTACCACCCAATGATATAGTAATGATGATGATAACGTGCCATGAACTGGGGAGTATGAGGAATAGTTCAGTAAAAAAAAAAAAAAAAAAAAAAAAAACACATTATACTTACATAAATGAACTATACCCAAGGTTACTTATAAAGTAGGTTCATTTTCAGGGCCCTTTTACTTCCCACTCACCTGCTTTCCCACTTTTCCTCTCCCGACTTTCCTTTCCTCCACTTTCAGTCTAGCCCCCTGACTGCCCAGGGTCTCCTCCCTGTGTGCCCCTCTGCAGGCAGCATCTCATTCTGGGCACACAATCCTCCCTTCTCCCTCCCTCTTACTTCTCTGTCCTCTCCTTCCCTCCCCAGAAACATGGGAGACATAGCCCTTCGATCCAGGCGAGAGGGGCCCCATGCTGAGCCCTGTGCTTTAAAGGACTGTGCTTCAAAGGACATGCCCTCTCCCTATCCCAGAGCCTCTGCTCTTCTTCTAGAGCACATTCTGGCCCTGGAAGCCCCAAAGAGCCCCAGGTCTCCTACAGGCCTCTTCCAGATATGGGTCCTCTTGAAGGAAGACTATGACCTTAGTCTGTGTACTGTACCCCAAAGCCAAAGATGGCTGTGGGGTAGCTGTTTGGGGAGGTGAACAGGACTTGGAGGTGCAGACCGGGATGTGCCCATGCGGTAAGTGTGAGTGACTCTCTTGCATGAGACTCTCTGCCTTCCGCGGGGCATCTGGGGCTTTGATAGGCAACTCCTGGAGACCCAGCAAAAAAGAAAAGCAGTCCTAATCAGAGCAGGGCAGACCCTCTGGCAGGTGACCAGAGCAGCAGGCTTTGGTGCCTCTCACATCATACCACGTGGGAGAGGCTGGCTCCTCTGCCTTTGCTAGCTGGTCCTGCTGGAGAACTGGGGTTGGCCTTTTTTTTTTTTTTAAGATTGATTGGCTGATTGATTGATTGATTGATTGAAGGGGGTGTGTGTTTTGAGGGGGGTAGGGGCAGAGGGAGAGAAAAACCCAAGCAGACTCTCTGCTAGGCACAGAGCCTGACATGGGGCTCAATCTCACAACCTGATCACCATCTGAACTGAAACCAAGAGTGTGACACCTAACCAGCTGCACCCCCCAGGAACCCCCAGCCATTCCTTCATCATGGAGGTGTGCGAGTCAGGAAGGCCAAGTGCCCCGTCTTTATCAAGTGCTGAGGCACTTCCACCCTCTCTCCCCCTTAGAGAAATGGTGTTTACACTGGCTGTAAGTGGTTTTTTGTTCTTTCTGAATACACACTATTATATGAAGCAAATTTTAAATAGGAAGGCTGCATCCAATAGTGACGCAAGCAGCCAGAAGGATTCTTTGTTGGGAGGGGTGATGAACCTGAGTTGGGGGCGGGGGTGACCAGGGAGCAGAGCTGCAGACAAGAAGGCTGCTTGAGGACCTAGTTGAGGCAGAAAGACCCAGGGCAAGTCCAGTTTCTGTGCTTGGGTGTTCCTGGCAGCTCTGGTCCCTTCATGCATCTTCCTCTGCTCTCCTGCCCCTTTCCTCGCCCCTTTCCTGGGCTCCTACTCTCCATCCTTTTCTGTGCATGTTAAGGCATATTAAAGATTGGCAAGGTGTTCCTGGCGGCAGGCATGAGTAGTTTTTGTTAAACAGAACTTTCAGAAGTAAAGGGGAAAACCAAAACAATTTCCCCCTTCGAATAAGTTGTATGTCTAAGAGGCCAGAGAACTCTTGAGGATTTCCCCCAGGATCTTTTCCACTGAGGATGTTTGTTTGCTTTTTCGTTTGAGAGTAGGGACTGATTCATTCATTAAACCAATATTTGCTGAGCTTGTATGATAAGCAAGCACCACCGCAGCTGCCGGAGAAATCGGAGTGAACCAAAATGGCAAAAGCCCTGCCTTGGTGCCCCGTACGTTCCCGTAGGGAACACAGTTGGGAAACAGAATAAATAACAGCAACAACAACAGCAATGCGTGTGTCTTGCTTGTGGTGGTGAGAAGTGCTCGGGAGAGAATAAAGAAGGGTACAGCGTAAGGTAAGGAGTTTAGGGAAGGCCTTCCTGAGAAGGTGACATTTAAAGAAAGGAGGTGGTGAGGAGAAAATAACGGGGTTAGAAGCACTCTTGACCCTGGCAGAACCTTGTTGGAAAGATTCAAATGAGAAAGCCCAGAGTCAGGAGCGTGGCTGGCGAGTTTAAGGATCAACAAACAGGCCAGCTGTGACGGTATGGGCACAAGAAAGAGTAGAAGATGAGGTCAGAAAGATGATGTGTGCGGGGGGGGGGGGGGGTTGGGGGGTTGGGGGGGTTGGGGGGTGTGGGGGGTGAGGGGGTGAGGGGGGGTGAGGATTATGGAGAGCTCTTGTTAGTGTGATAATTTATGCTGAACAAGGTGGGAAGCAACTATATAGTTTAAACCAAGGAGTGACATGATCTGATTTGCATTTTATTTTATTTTATTATTATTTTTTTGATTTGCATTTTAATAGGATCCCTTGAGCTGCTGTCTGAGAGTAACCTGTGAAGGACAGGGTGAAGCCAGTTAGGAAGCCTTTGCAGTAATCCAAGAAAGTAATCCATGGAAGACCAAAGTAGTAACAGAAATGGAGGAGTGGTGAGATTCTGGAGAAAATAGAACCAAAGATTTGCTAATGGATTGGTTGTGGGGAGTGAGGAAAAGAAAGGAGTTAAACAGAGCATTGAGGTCTTTTACTTGAGCAACTAGAAAAAGGGAGTTGCCGTGAATCAAGAGGAAAGACTAAGGGGGTGCAGGAAAGATCAGAAATTCAGTGGTGGGGATTTACAGTCTAGATCCCTTTCAACCTCCAAATGGAGAGCCCAAGTAGGCAGTCGGATTTATGAGTTCAGAACTCAGGAGAATGGTTGGGCCCAGAAATAAATTTTGGGTAGTCATTAATGAATAATAGTATATAAAGCTAAGAGATGATGAGATTTTTGAGGAAATGACAGCAGATGGAAAAGAGAAGTCCAAGGCACGAGCCCTGTCGCAATCTAGTGTTTATGAGTGAGCAAAAGGGAAAAAACAGGTGGAAAAGACAGAAGGACCAGCCAATGAGGAGGAGAAGGGGAAGAGTATGGTGCTGGGAAGTTCTGGAAGCCAGATGAGGATGTGTCCAGGAGGAGGGAGGAAGCCGCTGTGCCACCGTGGCTGCTGACAGAGAGTAAAATGAAGACTAGGAATTCTCCAAAGTCAAAGTCATTGGCAACTTTGTAAAGAGTAGTGTCAGTGTTGGAGTGGTGGGGGTGAAAGGCTTGTTGGAAAGGTTCAAGAACACATGAAGAGGAAGAAATGCAGTTAGTGAGTATAATGCTTTGAAGGCCATTAGTTGGGAAGAGAGAAATGGGGTTCAAGCCGGAGGAAGAAGTAGGGTTGAGAGAGATTTTTAAAAACAGAAATAACTGCATTTGTACATTGGTAGGAAGGATCCAATAAGGAGGGAATAAGTGAAGATGGAGGGTTCATGGGCTCAGTCTGGTAACATTAAGAAATATCTACATTGTATTGAATGTTTATATGTACTAGATTTTTATATATGGTATTCATTCCTTAAAACATAAGATATACATATATTTTCATTTTTTCAATGGGTAAATTGAGACTCAGAGGTTGAGTCCCTTGTCCAATGTCACCCAGCAAGGCTAGAGAAGAGCTGAGTCAGAGGGAAGCTCAAGCCATATTGCTCCTGAGGGGGCCGACCCCTCTAACGGTCCCAGGCACCAAAGGCACATGTTTATTTACGGTTTCACATCCCTGCCTGAAGGAAGAGTATGTGTGCTTACAAAGTCATGCCTAGAGACTTCTACCTTCTTTTCTTTCTTAAAGTCTGGAACAGGAGACAACAGAGAAGTTGACCCAAACCTTGATATGTTGGATATCTATGAATAATGTCATGTTGTATATTGGAACAGACAGAGGGATAGAAATCAGGAGTCCTGGGTTTTAGTCCAACTGTCCCCGTACAGCTATATTCCTTCTGGCAAGTCAATGAACTTTGAGACTTAGTGTCCTCATTAGCAAAATAGGAATAAAAAAATCTGTCCTGTCTGCTTCTTGGGTGGTTGTGAAAACATCACCCTAAATCCCCTGCTCCTCTGCGGCTCATGGCTCCAACATATGTGAGACTTTATGCCATTTCCAAAGTATTTGACATATGGTGGCACCAGTGGTTCTCCAGCTGAAGCAGAGCAGAACCCCCAGGGAGTTTTTACAAATACTGCTCTCCTGCGAGGATGTAGAACAACTAAAACTCACAAACATGTTAATGGGAGCATAAATTGTACAGCCACCTTGGAAAGCAGTTTGGTAGTCACTATTAAAGTGGAACCAACATCTCCATGTGATCCAGTAATTCTAATCCTAGGTTTATACCTAAGAGAACTATAGGCACATTTAGGCACACGCACACGGAGGGACCTTACAGAAATGTTTGCAGCGGTATGATTGGTGATTGCTCAAGCATATAGACAACTATATGTTGTCAAGCCATAGACAACTTAAATGCCTGTCAATAGCAGAACAGATTAACAAGTTGTGGTATATCTATACAATGGTATACTGAACAGTATTAGAAGTTTTCACACTATGGCTCCAAGCACACCGATGAATCTTATAGATACAGCATTCAGTGAGAGGAAACTGACATAAAAGACTTCGCTCAAAACCTGAGATAATCAAAGGCACCTGCGTGGCTCAGTAGGTTAAGCCTCTGCCTTCAGCTCAGGTCATGGTCTCAGTGTCCTGGGATCAAGCCCCGCATTGGGCTCTCTGCTCAGCAGGGAGCCTGCTTCCCCTCTCTCTCTGCCTGCCTCTCTGCCTGCTTGTAATCTCTCTCTCTGTGTCAAATAAATAAAATCTTAAAAAAAAAAAAGAGATAACAAAGAGGCAACCCACGGAATGGGAGAAGATATTTGCAAACGACAGTACAGACAAAAGGTTGATATCCAGGATCTATAAAGAACTCCTCAAACTCAACACACACAAAACAGACAACCATATCAAAAAATGGGCAGAAGATATGAACAGACACTTCTCCAATGAAGACATACAAATGGTTATCAGACATATGAAAAAATGTTCATCATCACTAGCCCTCAGGGAGATTCAAATTAAAACCACATTGAGATATTACCTTACACCAGTTAGAATGTCCAAAATTAGCAAGACAGGAAACAACATGTGTTGGAGGGGATGTGGAGAAAGGGGAACCCTCTTACACTGTTGGTGGGAATGCAAATTGGTGCAGCCTCTTTGGAGAACAGTGTGGAGATTCCTCAAGAAATTAAAAATAGAACTTCCCTATGACCCTGCAATTGCACTCCTGGGTATTTATCCCAAAGATACAGATGTAGTGAAAAGAAGGGTCATCTGTACCCCAATGTTTATAGCAGCAATGGCCACGGTCGCCAAACTGTGGAAAGAACCAAGATGCCCTTCAACGGACAAATGGATAAGGAAGATGTGGTCCATATACACTATGGAGTATTATGCCTCCATCAGAAAGGATGAATACCCAACTTTTGTAGCAACATGGACGGGACTGGAAGAGATTATGCTGAGTGAAATAAGTCAAGCAGAGAGAGTCAATTATCATATGGTTTCACTTATTTGTGGAGCATAACAAATAGCATGGAGGACATGGGGAGTTAGAGAGGAGAAGGGGGTTGGGGGAAATTGGAAGGGGAGGTGAACCATGAGAGACTATGGACTCTGAAAAACAATCTGAGGGTTTTTTTTTTTTTTTAAAGATTTTATTTATTTATTTATTTGAGAGAGAGACAGTGAGAGAGAGCATGAGAGGCGAGAAGGTCAGAGGGAGAAGCAGACTCCCCATGGAGCTGGGAGCCTGATGTGGGACTCAATCCCATGACTCTGGGACCATGACCTGAGCCGAAGGCAGTTGCTTAACCAACTGAGCCACCCAGGCGCCCCAATCTGAGGGTTTTGAAGGCGTGGGGGGTGGGAGGTCAAGGTACCAGGTGGTGGGTATTATAGAGGGCATGAATTGCATGGAGCACTGGGTGTGGTGCAAAAATAATGAATACTGTTATGCTGAAAATAAATAAAAAATAAATTTTAAAAAATGAGATAATCATAAAATAGTGAAAATCAGAAAAATCATGAATCTCTGTGGTGTTAGAAGCCAGGACCTTTAGAGAAGACAAAATGTCTTCTCTAATATCCGAGTGTGTGTGTGTATGTGTGTGTGTATCTCAACAATGGTTATAAAAATGGAAAAACACATATTGGATAATTCATTGAGTTGCACATTTATGATTTGTGTACTTTTTTGTCTTTGTATTCTACTTCCATTAAAAAAAACTGCCTGGTTCCCATCTCAGATCAATTAAAAATCCTTGGGGGTGAGAGGCGCCTGGGTGACACCTCTCATCGGACTCCTGATTTCGGCTCTGGTCGTGATCTCAGGGTTGTGAGATGGAGCCCTGCCTGGAGCTCTGTGCTGGATGTGGAGCCTGCTTAAGGTTGTCTCTCTTCTTCTCCCTCTGCCCCTCTTCCCCCGGCTCACATGCACACACTCAGACACACTCATAGTCTTTCTCTCTCTCTTTAAAAAAAAAATCCCTGGGAATGAAGCCTGGCATGGGCACTTCTAGGGGTATATCCAGGCCTGAGCAAAGGGCTCTCCGCCATTGCCCTCGCCTCCAGGAGTGAAGACTTAGAGCTATGCATCCGGGCGCTGACTGGGTGTGCCTCAGAGTGGTGGGGAGGAGAGAAAGCTAGTATGCACCTGTATGCAGATGGCCAACAGCGAGAACAGCGAGTCTCCAACGAGAGACTGGGGACACACCCCTGAGGGTGAGGATGAGGCTCCTCACCTGGGGCAGTGCCTGATGACTACCTTCAGGGACCGCCAGACTCCTGAATTTATTTCAAGCTCACTGTTCAGAACAGTTGCTGCAGATTTTAATTATTTTTATTTGTCTGGCCTTCCATGGAGATTTGGACTCTTCATTTATACTTTTGTCTTTTACTGTAGTGACCTGTTTAAAATCTTTTCTGTCTTCCTTTGCATTTATAAACTATTCGTTCACAAGAGCTACAGTCATATCCAAAGGCTGTACCATCACATGCCAGGAGGTCTGGACTACTATTCTAATGCTTGTCTCACATGTGACAGACAAGCAGATTCTTTTTTTTTTTTTTTGCCAGAGAGAGAGAGAGAGAGAGACTGCAAGAGCACAAGCAGGGGGAATGGCAGGCAGAGGGAGAAGCAGGCTCCCCGCTGAGCAAGGACTAGATTCCAGGACCCTGGGATCATGACCTGAGCCGAAGGCAGCTGCTTAACTGACTGAGCCACCCGGGTGTCCTGGACAAGCAGATTCTAAGTGCACTCCACTCTTAATCTTTGCTGTTCTCTGCTTTACTCAATAGAGAAAAGGGTTATAAACAATGGAAACCTTTATTGTCTCTTGATCATTACTCTGAGTTTATAAAAGGAAACATTTATGGGCCAAACTCTGACATTGATAGAGATCCCATACTTTAAGCATTTTTTGAGACTTTCCCAAAATAATACCTCTACAATTCACCCCTAAAAAGCATTTTAACAGGGCTATGGCCTCTTTACATTTATTTAAAATAGCTGGAGATAGCTTTTCTAAGACTATTTTTAATTATCAAATATTCAATGTATTATCAAGAAAAATAAACTGTTATAGCTCTAAACTTAAAATTTTAGCTTATCTTACTAAAGATTTTATTTATTTTTTTTGAAAGATTTTATTTATTTTTTGACACAGAGAGAGAGACAGTGAGAGAGAGAACACAAGCAGGGGAAGTGGGAGAGGGAGAGAAGTAGGCCCCTTGCCAAGCAGGGAGCCTGATATGGGACTTGATCCCAGGACCCTGGGATCATGATCTGATTGGAAGGCAGACGCTTAATGCCAGAGTCACCCAGGTGCTCCTAAAGATTTTATTTTTAAATAATCTCTACACCCAAAGTGGGGCTCAAACTCACAACCCCGAGATGGAGTCACATGTCCCACTACCTGAGCCAGTCAGGCGCCCCAAAGCAAATTTTATTGTATAGATGTTAATATAAGGGGAATTGAATATATAAATATCTTTTAAAAGCAATAATGTTCTTCATATGATCATTATTATTTCTCAGAAAATCTGTACTTAAATTTATAGTGTAGGGAAAAAGTTGTTGCTTCTTGTGGTTTATCATTGGATATGGTTGATTTCAATGTTTTCATTTTTGTCTATCTGCATTTTTTTTTTTTTTTTGCTTCAGTAAAAAAAAAAAAGCTGAGAAAAAAAATTGAAAAATATCTGAAAAACAGGCATCGCTCTCTATGTAGGAGTTAAGGTCTTAATAGCAAAGCAGCTAAACTTATGGAACCTGTAGAATCAGTATCACCTGTCAGATACCGAATTCTCGTGCCCACTCCAGACTTGCTGAACTAAAAACGCTGGGCGCAGGCCCACCAATCTGCTTTCACAAACCCTTCAGGTGACTCTG
Organism: Mustela nivalis; assembly: GCF_964662115.1. Lineage (NCBI taxonomy): Eukaryota > Metazoa > Chordata > Mammalia > Carnivora > Mustelidae > Mustela > Mustela nivalis. Next base: position 60,829,185 of record NC_139027.1, read on the forward strand.
ATCTAAAGAAGAGCGTGAGAAACCACGGTGCCTAATTTGGGAAGCCCTGAAGTGATCCACTCTGGGAATAGGTGGTTTGTTTGGTAAGTCAGTCCGGTTTTTGCTCCCCAGCTCTGCCCACTCATTGGGCCCCCAGTCAAACCTAGACCAGTAGTTCTCAGCCCCTGGCTGGGAAGTTTTTTAAAATCGTGTCTCCCCAGATGGGTCCTGGGCATCCAGGTGCTTCTCATGTGCGCCAGGGTTGATGAACTCTGTTCTATATTCAGGTACTTTTGTGGTTGAGACAGATGATTGTTAACACCTGCCCCCCAATTCTTTGGCTTATTTCCTGCAGGCCCTGTGAAGCAGAACTCAGGCCTCCAGCGTCTGCTTGTCCGGACCTAAAGGTGTTTCCTGAGGGCCGAGGCGGCCCTGCCTCGCAGGTATCTCCGCAGACCACAGCGACACACCGGAGGCGCGACGCTCCCTCCTGGCACGCACCCGGGCCGCGGGCTCCTCCGCTCCCCCTCCGACCCCAGCTCTGCTGCCCAGGCCGGATGCTGAGTGAGATAATGTGAGGTAAACACTTTATTTGGTGCACAGAGAAAATGTCGACATGTGCCAGCTATCCTTATCTTCGTTACCTAAACCCTGAGGTCCCCTTTTCATTTCCAGCTCACAAAATACCTACTTGGAAGGCCCATCGTGGTGGTTTTATCTTGAAATGTCTACCCGTCCCCCCCAACTTTCCTGCGAAGCCAGGAGGGACACTCAACATACTCATGAGGCGTGTTCTAAGCCAGTGGTCCTTAAAATGTGGTGGCTGGGGGGATATGTGTCAGCAGCATGAGTATCACTTGGGAACATATAAGAAATGCAAACTCCTGTCACCACAAGGTGTAATAACAAGAGAGAGGGCAAGAGGAGGCTTTTGGAGGTGATGAAGAGGTTTCTGGCACAGAGTGTGGTGATACAGGTCCATGAACGTCTGTTTCTCTCCGAACGCATCAAGTTGTATATGTTAATATCTATAGCTTTTTGTATGTCAGTCATACGTCCATAAAGTAGGATTTTTTTGTTTTTGTTTGTTTGTTTGTTTGTTTTTTAAAAAAATGCAAACTCTTGGGCCCCACCCCAGAACTTCTGTGTCGGAAACTCAGAAGACAGTGTGCGGTGTAGTGTGTTGTAGTGATGGCGTCCTCACGTCTGACCACTGCCGCTCCATACCGGTGCCTCACAGGATTGTGAGAAATGCCCAACCTCGGGCCCCAACCCAGGCCAGTGGAATTAGAATCCCAGGTTCCTGGATCACGCTGGAGTTTGAAAAGCCCAGCTCGAAGCTTTCCCCCTTGATCAGTGGTAGAACACCAGAACATCAGTGTGCCTTCTTAGATTGCAGCTTCTTAGCACCCCCCAGAAAGGCCGTCATAAGATAGTTCATACCTGTGTTTCTCACACTTAAGTTACTATCATTCTGTATTTGTGGAAGACCATTTATGCTGCCACTTCCCACCCCCTCGGGTAAAGATTCGTCCTGCCAATTTTCTTTAGAGCAATCGCAGTGTCTGGTTTTTTTGTTTTGGTTTGGTTTTACATAGGAGCTGAAGTCAGGAAAGTCCTCTGTAAGATGGCAGGATGCTTTGTTACCTCAGTTCAGAGAACTAGTCTGAGTTCTCTCCTACAGCTCTCCCTTCTCCTGTAAGGGACCTTTGCATTTTAAGTCTTGGGGTAACAATTCTGTTATGGCTGCATTTTTTTATTATAAGTGGCCTCAAATACTTTGTGAGAAGATAAGGGGTTGATAAAAGTATGTGATTGATGCCTGGAAGCCTCTCAGCCTTTATAAAGCCTAATGATGTCAAGAGCTCAGTTCAAAACCCTCTTTCTCCATGAAGCTTTCCTGGTAGCTCTCCACCAGCTGTAATTAACACGACCTCTGATAACAGTATTTGTTTTCTGTCATCGTCACAGATACCAAGTATTTCCCAGTATTTTGTGAGTTAATGTTTGTAAAGTGCTTGAAGAGTATAGGAACATAGAACATACTCAGATTACAGTTGACCCTTGGAAGACGCAGGGTGGAACAGTGCGGGTCTCCTTATATGTGTTTTTTGACACACACAGTAAATACAGTATATAATGCATATAACATACAAAATATGTGTGAAGTGTTTCTGTTATTGGTGAGGCTTCTGGTCAACAGTAAGTTATCAGTAGTTATGGTTTTAGGGAGTCAAGTTACCTGCAGATTTTCGATTGTGCCCCTACCTCCAACATTATTCAGAGGTCAACTGTACTACTATTAGTGTTGTTGTTGTTGTTTATATATACTTACATGTCATTCCTGTTAGATCTCAAGTGAGGAGAGGGCTTTATCTACTGATGGAGTCCAAGGAAGCCTGGTTTATGCTGTCCTCACAAGAGGTTCTTACACATAACTTTAAGGAGAGTAAATAAGAGCTTTGGAAAGAAAAGTATGATTTATTGCCACAGTTGGAGCATTAGGTCTCAGTCAATCCTAGCGAGAGAGAAGCTGTTGTGCCAACAAGGGGAGCACATCCCTTCGCCCCCGTCCCAGAAGGCATCAGAAAAAAAAAAGGAAGTGAAGGATAGATGTCACCAAAGTGTCAGTGAAACTCAATTCAGAAGAAACTCTGACCAAAACCAAAATGGAACCAACTGAAAATGTTAATGGTCATTTTTAGTAAGTCATAAGAATTTGAAGAAAGGCTATTTTAATAAGTAGAACAATTTCATTTTCCATGCAGCCTAGGAAATTAAGATCTAGATGGTTTCTTTTACACAAGCTCTGGTCAAATTTGTACCTCTTTTATAGAAAGCAGTACGGTTTCATCTTAAATAACTTGTGGGGGAAAAAAACAAAAGGGATAATGTCTTACATATCTGTTGACTACAGAAAAAACACACTGGATGTCATATGTGGGGGTCACCTGACCTAGTACTCTGGAAAAAGTTCAGGCCAGAGAAGAAAACTGAGGAAGGACTCGGATTTGCATGATGTGTAGAAGTGGGTGCACGGTGAAACTAGCAAAGCCTGAGATTCACCGCTCCACCCTGAAATACCGGACTCTTCCAAAGCCCCAAGATGGCCGCTGGCAATTTTGTGTCTGCGATGGTACGTTTGTGCTCATAAATGGACTTCTCAAACTGTATAAGCATCAGCCCCTCCAGGTCTGCTCCTGAGGAAATGCCTCTCTCTGTAGCTCTTGGCTTTCTAGAACGTTTGTAATCATCTCGTTCCGCCTCCCCAGACAGGGGGTGCAACAAGGACGGGATGTGCTCACGGGGAAGGAGGGCCTTGGAGAATGGCTGGGAGGGGAGAGACCACCACAGCGGGGTTCAAAGTGATGCATTGTAGAGACTAGGATGGCTTTCTTCAAGGGTTTCCTGTCTTGTCCTTCTAGGGTGGTGATTCTCAGTCGAAGGTAATTCCCCCCAGACGCCATTAGGCAGTACCTGTAGACAGGCTTTGTTGTCTCCAAATGGTTAGGCTGTGGAGATGCTACTGGCATCTAGTGGGTGGAGCCCAGTGATGTTGCTAAACACCCTGCAGGACCACAGACCAGGATCTGGTGCCAGAGCTCCATAGTTCTGATGTTAAGAAATCCTGTTCCAGAGTGCTCCTTTTTCTGCAGGTCACTGACAACTCAGGTTGTCAAAATGAACAACGAGCAAACAGTATAAGGTAACTTCTTGGAGAGGTTTTGCAGTTTCGTCGTCCCTGTCAGCTACTGTGTGGCAGGTATCTGGCTCTTCTTTAGTGACTTTCACTCCTACCCACCCTCTGCCCCCCACATACACATATGCAAAGGCTGTGAGGTTGGTGGCTTTAATGAACGCCCTGGTGAAAACCTGATTCCAGCAGCCATATGGGAGAGAGAGGCCCTCCTCTCACCAAGGGACTGGGCTGTATATGGCCTCAGGGTTATGGGAAAATCCCAGGCACTGGAGTGGGGCTTTGCAGTCTAAAAGCATCAGCCATTTACTTCAACACCGTGAATTTTTTTTTTTTAAGATTTTATTTATTTATTTGACAGAGAGAAATCACAAGTAGATGGAGAGGCAGGCAGAGAGAGAGAGAGGGAAGCAGGCTCCCTGCTGAGAAGAGAGCCCGATGCGGGACTCGATCCCAGGACCCTGATATCATGACCCGAGCTGAAGGCAGCGGCTTAACCCACTGAGCCAACCAGGCGCCCCAACACCGTGAATGTTAATGCAAGTTGATGGAAATGTCCATACCCTCTCCAGGCTGCTTAACCCTACTAGTTCAAATCCCAGAATTCCCAATGGACTGCTCCAAATCCCTGCCTTCTGACCTCAGCTGGTCCTCCACTGCCTCTTGGCCTTCCTTCAGGTCACCTTCTGATTGTGTCTCTGCCTTATTCCTATGACGGCTCCCTTCCAAGGCCCCAAACCATTCTCTCCCTATTTCCCTTCTGCAGATGGCCGTGCCTCTTGCTTTTCTGAGATGAGTAACACAATAATTGCAGCTGCTACTATTTATTCCACAGCTGCAAGCACCAGGCTGGCGAAGAAGAGGTGTTCCATCTGCAAGGGGCATGTTGCTTACCCCGCTTTGCAGATGATGAAACCAGAGTGGAGGCCTCTCACTCTTCCAAGTCACAGTATGAGCATTTGGTCCCAGGCCTGTCCATCTCCAGTATGAACTTCCTATACTTCTCTCTTTTGCAAATCTGTCTCTTTTTTTTTCCTTTTAAAAGATTTTATTTATTTGTCAGAGAGAGAGAGAAGGCACAAGCAGGCAGAGTGGCAGGCAGAGGCAGAGAGAGAAGCAGGCTTCCTGATGAGCAAGGAGCCCGATGTGAGACTTGATCCCAGGACCCTGGGACCATGACCCGAGCCGAAGGCAGCGGCTTGACCGACAGCCTGTCTCAGGTGTCCTATCTCTGTCTTGATCCCTAGGTCTTGGAAGAAGAAAAGTTCTTTCAACCCAAAGTTTCCTCCTCAGTCTTGATCCTGGATTTCTCCTGGTTTCCCACTGCACATCACTCCATCTCCCACAGCCCTGCTTTCCCTACACAATCCTGTCTCATCTTCTTTGCTTCACTGTCAACTTGTTAAAAGGAAGAATGTCTCAGTTTGACCCCTCTAGTCACCTATTCTCTAGTCCCCTTCCCTGGCTCTGTGTTCCCTTGGGTCCCCTTTCCTTCCTGGATGGGCACTATGTCCACCCCTTACCCTGTAGTTTCTTGGTGTTGGGGACCGCATCCTGAAACACAAATAGTGATGGTCATGACCTCACACTGAGAACTGGACCAAAACAAGACAAACCCTCCCAGGGGCCAGAGAGATGGCTGAAGTAGGGCTCCCAGGGAAATTCCTTTGGGCTGGAGTTCTGTTCAGTATAATGACGACACACTATTGCCATTTTTAGAGCAGTGATTACCAAATGGAAATACCCTACTTCACCAGAGACTGAGATCTGAAGTCACTAGCTTCATATCTAAATGTCATTCGAATCTTCACTGCAACCAAAGCTCTGATTAACAGAAACACATGACTACAAGCTAGGGGATTCAATTCCTGTTTTTTCTTCCTGTTTGTCCTCTGCTAAAATAAAAAAAGAAATACCTAAGAGAAACTTCTCGCTATTGTTATCCTGATAGTATATTACTACTACATACATGGAGCTGAGTTAAACAATAAATAATTTTTGAGCTGTTGGCATCAAATGTCCATCAGTTTTCAAAAAGCAAGTAAAGAACATCTGGGCATGAAATCTGTATTTGATGGCAAAGATCCCTTCTCTGTAATTCCATTTTTTTTGCTCTCTCCACTGAAATGTCTATAGGAACTTCTGTAAGCTGGTATTTGTAAGCTTCTGTCTAACCTTCATCTGTATTGGTTCATTCCTTCATTCAACAAATACTTATCAAAACTCTGCTTAGTCCTTGGACAGGATAGATAGTGTCTGACCTTAGGAAGTATAGTCTAATCTGGCACTTACCCAGGAGTATGATGGGTGCAGGACAAGATAAATGTTCAATGTGTTAAGAATATTTACAGAGACACCCTCCCCCCCAGTCTTGGGGGTGGCTGGTCAGAGAACATTTCCAGGATAAAGTAATATTTAAGGTAAAACCTAATGGCATTAGGTGGAGCTGGAGGGGTAAAGTTAGGGGAGGGGTTGTCCCAATAAAAGAGAAAGCATTCTGGAAGACTCATATCAAGAGAGAAAGAGACCTAGCGACAGAAAGGAGAGAGGTTTAGGGAACAGAAAGAAGTTTATTCTTATTGGATCAGAAGAGGAGACTGGAGAGAGACCTTCATCATCATCATAGCTAATACTTGAGGTACATGAAGTGGGTGCTGTTGCCATCCCCATTTTACAGACGTGGGACCTGAAACCCTGGAAGTTTAAAGTAACGTGCCCAGGTCATCCGCCAGTCTGTAGCAGATCCCAATGCAACCCAGTGTGTGTGTCCTTAACTGACACATTTCTGCCTCCCATCCTGCCTTTGAGATCATTTTCCAAACTCCTTCACAGCAATGGTTTGGAGGTCCCAAAAGAAAAGAGTGGGTTGAGGCAGTGATATTTAGTGGGGAGTCTGTGTGGAAATCTTAACCGAAGAAAGCCTGCCCTCCCTCATGTTCTACTCTCTGCAAATCAGATTAAGGTAATGGTACTGCTCTTCGGGGGAGAGTTTTCATTTAAATGGGGGTGGGGAGGGTAGGAGGGTAGACAACAAGTTTTGAGTACCCTATCTCGTAGGGTGGGACAAAGGGAAATTTTTTGGGGTAGGATCCTAGTCTGTACCCCCTAAGGGAACAACTATATAAGGGATGGCCTCTCATGATATCAGAGGCAACCCAACAGGGGTTGGTATGGACCACTAAACTCTTAATTTTTTTTTTTTATTAGGGAATGACTTAAGCTTTTGAAAGCTTCACATTAGAATGTCCCTCCCCAACCCACCCCCAAATACTAATGACATAAGTGAAAATTTCTCAAATTGACTCAAGAAGTGAGTTGGCTTGTTCAGAGGTAGCTCAGTTTTGTCTAATTCAGTGACTAAACTAGAACAAACAACAGCTTCATATCTCTCTAAGGCACGAGCCAAAGGGGTTTAATGCCATAAACTTTCCAAGCAAATTCTTCAAAGTGGTGAAGTGTATGAACAGTTCACCCAAGCATGGTGTATCGTGGTAAGACTTCTTAAGACCAGATAGTTTCTCATGGACAATTACCTACTAGTTAGATTAAATCTTGAGCCAATGAGAAACCCAGCATTTGTTTATGACATATTCTTCCCAGAATAAAAAGATTTCAGTTTGGAAGGGACTCTATACCACTTCCTGAATCAAATGCTTACTTTTCCAGTTTCATCCCAGTTGCCTATTTCCTTCTCAAGAGCGTAGACAGAGATAGGTAATATTCTAGTTGCCAAGACTGGCTTGAGTTAAAATGCCCATCTTGGGGCACCTGTGTGGCTCAGTCAGTTAAGCATCCAGCTCTTGATTTTGGCTCACGTCATAATCTCAAGGTTGTGGGATCGAGCCCAAGTGCTGGGCTCAGCGCAGAATCTGCTTGTCCCTTTCCCTCTACTTCTCTCTCTCTCTCTTTCTCTCTCTCCAAAAAATAAATAAGATCTTTTAAAAAATTTCAGGAATGTCATTTATATGATTAACACTTTTCCCCCCCATAGGGACATAGGCTGTCCCTCCCTGCCTTTTAGATTTATACTGTAATCAGAAATACAACCATTAGCAACAAACCTTTACCCTTGTTTGTTTCCCTGTTGCGATTGGGTCTACTTGTCACTGTAGCTGGAAGAAGTATGATGTGGTGCTTCTGCCTTGGGGTCATTGAAAGAGTGATTGAGTGGAGGAGAGGGGAAGTGGATGACTATAGGAGACCAACCCTGACCCAGCTGATGGTTTCAAGAACACTGGAACAATGATCATGCATGGTGATTCTCATCCCATAAAAAATTATTCATTCAAACAAATGGAGACTTTAATGAGCCGTATATTAGGAAGAAATAAGGTCTGACCTTGAGCATTCACATTTCAGACTCCTCCCAAATTGGGCCCAGGAAAGGTGCTGAAAAGGCCTGAGGCTCATCGACAGTCAGCGGCTGCTTTCTCTTTTCACATGACAGAGCAGGTGGTGTTATTTTCCATATTTCTCAGGCCCAACTTGCCTATAGTAGTGAACTATAAAGGAACAGACTCCCAGTGACTTAGACAAAAGATGGGATTTATTAGAAGGGTCGGATAACAGGAAGTTGAACAGCTCGGTGGCAGGAAGGGCAGGGCATCAATTATGAGGGAACCAGGGAATCCATGTCTCCCTTATTCCTCTTCCCCATCCTACAATCTTCCTTCTCCAGCGAAGTCTTTGCAAAGGAGGCTTTCTTCTTTCTCTCTGCAGACAGGGGTCCCCCCCATGATGGTGGTGCCACAGCCTTGTACTTCATAGCTTCCAACCTTCTCTTTCTCTGTCTCCCTGCCAGGCTCAGCCAGTGGTGGAGTTCAAGGTTGTATCCACGGTGCTCTTACTCCCTCTCTCAGAGATCTCATTCATGCCCACAGCTTTGACCACCATCTCTACTTAGAGGGTTCATTACTTTATTTTCCATAACACACCTTTCTCCAAGCTCTCCAGTGTATCCAAATACCCACCTGGCGTCTACCCTTGGGTAACCCAAAGGCATCTGAAACTTTCCCCTTCTTTCTTGGTAACAGAATTTCCATGTTGTTGAAAGTGGCATGTACCCAGCTGAAAAGACTATTTTCCATCCTGCAGCGTAGGATGGACAATGAGATGTATGCAGAAATCATGAAGTTGAGATTCTTGGGAAAGTCCTTTACAAAAGGCTGACTCTGCTGGAAGTTTTGCCCTTACGCCTTCTTCCTCCTGCTGCTTGGAATGAGGATAGGATTGCTGGTGCTACAGTGGTCATCTTGAGAGTATGCGGAAAATGTGAAGTTGGAAACTAACACTACAAATGGCAGAGAAAATGGTGAAAGCAGCCTGGGATAAAGATGCCTATTGTCTATAGACCACTTTCTGGGGGGAAATGATACATTTCTCTTATTGAAGCCCCTCCTATTTCAGGCCCAAGTTGAACCAAACCCCATTCCTAGCAGATAGAATGCATTCCTCCTTATATCTCCATACTTCTTGGGCACCAGACCCCATTTCACCCTCTCCCCTTTCCCTTTCCCCACTGTCCCCTTTCTTTTCTTTCTTTTTTTTTTTTTTTAAGATTTTATTTATTTATTTATTTATTTGACAGAGAGAGAGAGAGAGAGAGAGAGATCACAAGTAGGCAGAGAGTCAGGCAGAGACAGAGAGGAGGAAGCAGGCTCCCTGCTGAGCAGAGAGCCCGATACGGGACTCTATCCCAGGACCCTGAGATCATGACCCGAGCCGACGGCAGCAGCTTAACCCACTGAGCCACCCAGGTGCCCCCCCCCACTGTCCCCTTTCTGTATATTTGCCATGCTCTCTCCTGCCACTTAGACTTCTAGCTTGCCATTCCCAATGCCTTAACATTTTTTCCTCCAGGGATTTACCCTTGACCTGCTTCACCACGCCAATTCCCCTGTTCGTTCTCAAAGCATCACCAGCCTCTCCTTTGTGGTAACTGTCCCCACTGTAAGTTTACAGTCTAGCAGGCTGGATTCTCCTCTGTCCCTCCCACCAGGTTACAAGCTGTAGGGAGCCAGGGACCGTGTTCTTTGCTTTTATTACGAACATATCCCTAATACCCAAGCACAGTTGTATAAGTGCTCACCCCCCAAAGAAAAACAACTAAGTGAAGGCACCAGAAAGGATTTCCTCAGCAACAGCCCCCATCCCCCTGGCCATATTTTAAAAATCCCAGAGAAGAATTCTGATGGCTTAGCTTGGGCCAAGTTTCTCAGGACTCTGGCTGAGAGCAGGGTTTGGGGGAACAAGGCAGCCTCTGTTCAAATTACATGCTTGAAGTAGGGAAAGGAACAATCCTCAAAGAAAGGGGAGGAGATAGATACATGTAACAATAAATGCTTACCCCTTTGAGGCCATCATTGATGCTTACGGTAGCCCAATTTTATCTGGAGGAGAAGGTGGAGGAAGGAAGGTTCACAGTATAATTTGGCTCAGGTCTTGCATGTTCTGGGAGAGGGTTTGGTCCCCAAACTCTTGTATGTAATGAGGGGATGACCTTGGTACATTCCCTCAGGGCCTATTCTCCACTTGCTTTCAATGGAAAATGACAATAAGAATGAAAAACTTTGTTTTATCCAGTCTTACGACTTCCATTCAAGTCAACAAACACTTAAAATAGAAGCTCCTCACTTAAAGCCCTTCTCCTCCCGGGCCCTGCTGCCCTCTCTGACTCCTTTCTCTCTCTCTCTGAACAACCCCTTCCCATGGCCCCTCCTGCCTTCATTGAGTTCCAGCCACTCTGGCCTCCTTTTTCTCAATGCCTGAGCTCAGTTCTGCTTCAGGGACTTTGCACTGCCATTCTGTCTGGAATTCTGTGGTCCTAGATCGTGGCAAGGCTGGCTCCCAGGGAGGCTGAACCAGCAGGGCTTCTATGAACACCAAACAGTCTACCTGAGATGCCAGACTATGTTCAAAATTCAGTCCCAGTGCTGCCAACCAAGCTGTGTGGTCTGAGAAGAGGTGCCGTTTTCATCACCAAAGAGCATTTTGTAGCAAATCCAAGAGTCCTTGGGGGTTGTATCTGGCTAGAGGGGAGATCTTGGTTTACTTTGAATGCAGCCATGTAAGGCTGGCTAGCAATGACCCATGGAAAATTATCTGTAGTACGTGATGACCCTGTGGCTGAATTGACCCCCCCACCCTGAGCCCCAAACCTTCAAACTGATTGAAAGTGAAGGAGAGTGAATGCCATGGTATAACCCTGAAAGGTAGTTCTGACTCTGCCCAGTGTATGTGCTCTTTGGATTAGCCACTTCTTCACATCACATCTTCATTGTCTCATAAGAGTATGTTGTTGAGTTTTTGTCATGTGTTAGGGAGGGCTTAGTGGTGACCAGCCTCTATCTGTTAGAGGGAAGTTAGTCTAGAGGGAAGGAGATACAAATCAAAAAGTCACATCAAAAAGATTTACCATCAAACTGTGATGAATCCAGGAAGCGGGGGGAGCTTTGAGAGCTCAGGGTTAGAGGATCTGACCTAGGTTCGGGTGGGGTGTTGGAAAGACTTCCTTGAAGTGACTCAAGCCGACAATGGAAGGCTGAGTAGGAGCTGGCCTGGCAGAGAAAGGACGGGGCCTGAGGACCTGGGCCCAGCCCTGAGTACAGGTCACTGTAGTGCCCATACAATGCTTTTGAGCTTGTAAGATGATGCTGTTACTGGGGTGCCTGGCTGGTTCAGTCGGGGTTTGAGCCCCACATTTCAGGTAGAGCTTATTAAAAAGTTAAAAAAATATCCTATTGTTCACCACTGGGGTAACATTTGCAGATATTCTGGTAAATTGTCTCAGGGTCAAGGTAGAGTGTGATGCAGTGGTGTGCCAGGGCCAGCTGCTCTCTGGTTGGCCAGCTGATGATACATGCCTCCCCCAGCTCTGTGTTCAGTGGCCTCACGTTGGTACTTTGAAATTGGTCACGGTCGAAGTATTTACTCTAGAAAAATTGGGAAACACATCAAGGCTTTAATTTTTTCTCCTGGAGAGCTGATTTTGAACATTTACCAGCATGCCATAGAGCATGAATGACCTCTCACAGCCCTCCAAAAGTTACCTAATTTCAAAAAGCCCTCCAAGTTTTCTCAAAAAGGTTGGGCTTATGACCAAGTGATATGGTGGCTTTGGATCCTGAGATAGTTGGAAAAAGATGCTGCTAACCCACCTGAGACGGGGTGCGATTTTGATTGTTCATGAATGTTTCCTGGAAGTTGGCTTTCAGAAGAGCAGGAGCTCCTAAATGCTCTAATCTGAGGGTGATGGAGGTGGTTGGAAGTGGCTGGTTAGCTCGGCTGGCTGACTCCCTCCATCGTCAGAGACTGTCCCCAGAACACTGGAGCAAATCGTAAAGGCACCCACGACGTCTTCACTACCTTCTCAGGACTAGCTGTTGGTTAGTAACATAGGACAAATAGAAATTACGTGTAATTCTCATCCCATGCTTTGTACCACCTGAGTGGTTTGGGAGGGCTTGATTCAGAGGATGAGCCTCCTGAGAGCATGGACTATCTTAGTCATTCTCAAGTTTCTCACAGTATCTGATCTGTTGCCTGGCACATAAGCTCTCACTGGATGGTACAGTGTTGTAATAGTTGAGATATACCAATATATAATAACATCGGGGGGGGGGGGGGAGAAAGGTGATTAGGGGAAAAAAAAAAAAACATCTGACAAGGCTCCTTAGGGAGTGATCATGAAAACAGCTTGTGCAACATTAGTCTAAACCTAGATGGTCTCCTGTCTCCAAAATCTGGAACCTCAGGGGGTCTCCTTGCTTTTTGGTCAAGGAGGGTAAGTCAGGAATAAGCAAAGCTGCTTGGAGACGCCCAGAGGAGAACAACTGAGGGTCTGTGTGTGTGTTGGGAGGGGCCGGGGCTTGGTTGTAAGGACACAATTAGACTTGAAAGGACAAGTCAGTAACCAGAGTCCGTAGAGCTCTTGCTGTGATCAATACAGGGGCCAACTGGCCCATGCTTGAGAGGAAAAGTTTCTTTTATTAGCACCTTTTGTTGAAGGCGGAAGTGATGAATGTCTCCATCACCCTGCTGGGCGTAATGTAAGATCAGATCTTGCCTGGAGGAAGCTAAGGAACCACAATATAGCCACCACGCTCACAACTTCCTCAGCCCAGCACCCATTGTGCTCCTGGAACTCTTGCGTGATGTTTACGCCCCAGCAGGCCTTCCCTTGTGAGCAAATGGAAAGAAAGTAAAAAATCTGGAAAGAATGAATGCATCGAAGAGAAAGCAGACACCATGAATTGAGCCAGGCGGAGATGCCAGGGGCCCTGGCAATTAGGAAGGAGGGAGGCTTGCAGAGAAGCCTCTGCCCTTCTTCACTTGTGGTCTCTGTCACCAGGGTTGCTCACTCCTGAGGGGTGTGTGGTCAGCGGGACTCAAGTGCAATCCGCCAAGCCCCTGGGGTGGCCTGCAGCCCTGAATCACTCACACCCCCAGGCCGGGCGTGGGCTCTACCCACTGAGCTGTGTGGCTGTAGCCAGCTTCCTACCCTTTCTCAAGCTTTCTGCGCCTGGGTCTCCTCAGGTGCAGAATGGGGGTGGTTATGTACCTACCTCATAGTGCGGGTTATGTGGGGACACTAGTGAGTGTGCATAAAGTGCTCCGAGCCAGAGGTTGGCCCTCCGTCTCCGAAGTGAGCTCTGACCTTCACTGTTACTCAGGGCAACTTATACCTGTCCTCAAGCTGCTCTCACACTAGGGAGGGTCTCACCCTCTTTTCTTTCCTTTCCTTTTTCTTTTCTTCTCTTCTCTTCCTTCCCTTTCTTGCATTCATCCATTTTATTTTTTTTACAAGCTGAAATTATTTATTAGAAGAATCAATACACATAGAACTATATCACATTGCAGTATGTTTCTTTATATATATATATATATATTTTTTTTTTTAAGATTTTATTTATTTATTTGACAGACAGAGATCACAAGTAGGCAGAGAGAGAGGAGGAAGCAGGCTCCCCGCTGAGCAGAGAGCCCGATGTGGGGCTTGATCCCAAGACTCTGGAATCATGACCTGAGCCGAAGGCAGAGGCTTTTTGGTCACCCAGGTGGGACTCAAGCCCACAACCTGGAGATCAAGAGTTGCAGGCTCTATGGACAGCCAGCCAGACACCCCTAATTTTTTTTTTTTTAGATTTTTATTTAAAAAAATTTTTTAAGTGATCTTTACACCCAGTGTGAGGCTCAAACTCACAACTCTGAGGTCAAGAGTTGCAGGATCCATCAACTGAGCCAGCCAGGCAGTCCCCTAATTTATTCCTTCCTTCCTCCTTCCTTCCTTCCTCTTCCTTTTTCTTTTTTTCTTTTTTAAAAGATTTTATTTATTTATTTGGCAGAGAGAGAGAGAGAGAGAGATCACAAGTATGCAGAGAGGCAGGCAGAGGAGGAAGCAGGCTCCCTGCTGACAGGCAAGTGTGATTTTAAAAGTTCTCTAGACTTCAGGCAGGGATATTACTGCCCCCTTGGGGTTGTCACTTCTTGATTGACTTGTTTCCCCCTTCCCACTTCTCTCCCACTCAGCAGCCGCTCTCCAGAAGGGGAAGGTGGAGATAACCACTGGCCTTGGGGTGGGGGCGGGGTATGTAGCCCAGAGGAAATTTTGATTGAGCCTGATGATTTATGAGTCACTGTACGCTCGGCTCAGCAGGGTGAGGTCATGGCACACACAGCCGAAGCTCAGGTCTACTTGACCAAGATGGGGTTGTTTTTCACGTGAGGGATGCTCCAGGCCTGTGGAGGGAAACCAGGGCTGTGTGTACCACATTCTCTTCCTTCCCATATTATTGTGGTAAAAGGGATATGACAGCTGGGTTCTGGTGGATACGGGTAGGATTGGTTCATCTGGTTGTGCTGTGACTTTCAGAGGCCCAGCTTATTTTTTCTGCACCCAATTTCCCAAAGATCCTTTTGCCTTGCAAAAAAGCCATTGGATGGGGTGCCTGGGTGGCTCAGTGGGTTAAGCCTCTGCCTTCTCTCTGCTCAGCAGGGAGCCTGCTTCCCCCCCCTCTCTGCCTGCCTCTCTGCCTACTTGTGATCTCGATCTCTCTCTCTCTCTCTCTCTCTCTCTGTCAAATAAATAAAATCTTAAAAAAAAAAAAAGCTATTGGATGATTTGTTCTGAGGATCACAGGTTGAGCTCCCCAGGAAGCAGGCTTTGTGAGACTGATATGCCCAAATCTTACTGGGGAGCGCTCTCAAGATCAGCACCCGCGGGGAGGGAAGGAAGCAGCATGGACATGGGGAAAGTTGAACTTGGATGCTGTCACAAAGGCTTCACCTAATACTGCAAGAGCTCTGAAGCTGGGATGGCCTTTCTTTTTTATTATTATTATTTTTCCTTTTGCGTCTGGTTTATTTCACTTAACAAAAGGTTTTCAAGGTTCGTCCATGTTGTGGTGTGTATCAAACTTCCATTCCTTTTTAAGGCTGAATAACATTCCATTGTGTATGTATAGCCCACATTTTAAAAAGTTCTTAACATACAGTATTAATTTCAGATGTACAATATAATGGTTCAACAATTCTGAACAGTGCACAGTGCTCATCATGATAAGTATACTCTTTTTTTGGTGGGGGAGAGTAGGGGCAGAGAGAGAGAATCTTAAGCAGGCTCCACACCCAGCGCTGAGCCCTATGAGGGGCTTGATCTCACAACCCTGAGATCAGAACTGAGCCAAAATCACGAGTTAGAGGCTTAACCAACTGAGCCACCTAGGCACCTGATAAGGGTACTCTTAAATCCGCTTATTTCACCCATTCCCCCCACCCACCTACCTTGGCAACCACCACGTCTCTGGTTTTTGTCTCCTTTTTCCTTTTGTTTCTTAGATTCCACATATGAGTAAAATCATATGGTATTTGTTTTTTACTTATTTCACTTAGCATAATACTCTCTAGGTCCACCCATGTTGTCCCAAATGGCAAGATTTCACTTTTTTTTAATGTCTGAATAATATTCTATTCTATTGTCTCTCTCTCTCTCTCTCTCTCTCTCTCTCTCTCTCTCTCTCTCTCTATATATATATATATATATATATATGTATATATATATCAATCACATCTTCTACCAACAGGCACTTGGGTTGCTCCCCATATCTTGGCTATTATAAATCATGCTGCAATAAACATATGGGTGTATATATTTCTTTTTAGTTTTAGTTGACTTTAGATAAATACCCAGTAGTGGAATTACTGGATCATATGGGACAGCCCCCCGCTTTTTTTTTAAATTTTATTTATTTATTTGACAGAGAGAGATCACAAGTAGGCAGAGATGCAGACTCCCTGCCAAGCAGAGATCCCAATGTGGGGCTTGATCCCAGGACCCTGAGATCATGACCTGAGCCAAAGGCAGAAGCTTAACCCACTGAGCCACTCAGGTGCCCCTGGAATGGCCCTTTAAAAATGGCACTCAAGGCAGCCTGTAACCCCTACACTGACCACTGGGTACAGGCTGAGCTGGAAAGGGGAAGTAGTCTTGGGTGAGGCGGTCTCTTTAGGTCACGGCGAGCCCCAAGGGTGCAGCTGTGGGCTGCTGGTTGCCAGCATTCCCAGCAGCTGTGGTAAGGCATGCCGCATCCTGACAGGAAAGCCAGGCGACCTACCTCAGCATCCACCGCACTGACGTGCACCGTAGACCTTCTGCCTTGTCCACCTGCTCAGATCCTTGCCTTTCTCCAAGATCTGCAGAGTATATTATTTAAGGCTATAGATTTTGAAGCCTGGCCGACTCCTATTCAAATCCTATTTCTGCCATTCGTTGGACAATATTTTTAGAGTGTATTTCCCATGCTGCTCAAGGTACTAAGGGTACAAAAGTGATAACATCCCTGCTTCTGGAATTTCTATTCTCTGGGTGTCAGGGAGACATAACTTAAAAGTATATGTATCAAATGTGTGATATTTATAGTTATGATATATACTGTGATATATATTATGCATAATTATTAGGGATATGGAAAAAATTTAGTGTGGGAGGTATGGGAATGGTAGGAGGGCTGCTCTATGTGGAGGTCAGGGGAAGGCTTCCTTGAGGAGGTAGGTGGCCCTCGAGCAGAGACCTTTAGAGGGGAAGGTGTGGCTGCGCAGAGATCAGGGGAGCGTGGCTTTTAGGCACAGGAGCTGCTGTGCAAAGGCCCGGAGATAAATAGGGTGCTGGGAGTGTTCAGGTGGGGCGGTGTGGGGGAGAAGTAGGGAGGAGATGTCTGAGGAAGGGGGGCAGGAGTAGGAGATAAAAATCAGACACGTTTATAGGAAATATCACAGTAGGCGCATTTATGACAGAAAATAGGGAAAGGAGAGACTGAGGAGTATGGGTGCTAGAATAAAGAGTTTTCTTCGAAAGGACGCGAGTGCTTCAAAATTCACTGAGAGGATGGCTGCACAGCTCTGTGGACAGGCTGCAAGCCACTCAACTGTACATATTACATAAATTGTATATATGTGTTATTAAATCTGAAAAAGCTATTATAATGATCAGAACAGCAACTGACAGGAGGTGAGATCGTGCAGGGCCCATGGCTGCTTTTCCTCAGATGGGGAGCACTACTGGGAGGTTTTAAGCAGAAGGGTGAAGGGGTTGGATTTACATTTGGAAGGATCCCCCTGCACTGTGTTGAGAAGAGGCTGAAGGGCACAGGTGTGGAAGCAGGGAGACAGGCAGGGGCTTTACTAATCCAGGTGGGTGGGGCTGCAGGAGGGAGGGGGTGGTCACAGACACCCTGCGGTGTTGGGACCCATAGGTGCTGACGGGCTGGAGTGTGGGTGTGTGAAAGAGGAGTCCGCTTTTTAGTCCTGACAGAGGGAAGTCACTCACTGTTCACCAGGATGAAGACAACTGGGAGTGGGGGGCAACACATTTTTGGGAGGAATCAGGAGTTTGTTTGTGACCATGTTGACAATTAAGAAGTCCAGTAGAGATGCTGCCTAGGCAGTCTGGGAATTGTTTCTAGAGCTCAGTGTAGGCACCGTCTGGGCTGGAGAGGAAATCTCAGGGTCGTCAGCACAACCATGGAACCTAGACTTGAGACTGGTTGGGAGTCTAGGGAGGAGTGAAGGCACAAGTCATGGACAAGTGTCTGAACTTTTGAGCCTTAGTTTCCCAAACTGCGGAAGGTCTACCCTGGTCCATGGTTGCTACCGTGCTGAGTAGAGAGTGGCAGCCTCCTACTGCCTCTTTGACCTCACAGTTCCTCCGGCAGACTCACTGTCTGCTCAGGGTCTTCAGCCTTATAATTTAACTGCTTTCAGTTCAGAGCTGAGCGCGGACTGTGAATCAGCAGCTCTGCTAAGAACATCAGTGACTTCAAGATCCTAGCTCTTGCTTTCTACCCTCCAAGGACGGACTTTCCAGTGGAGAAAACTGAAAACCCCATCAACATAAGGTTAATGTCTGCTGAACCATAGGGCTGTACCAGGTGCAGCGTGGGCTGGGGGTAGCGAGGGGTTGATTCGGACTGGAGATATTTGTGAGGACCTCACTAAGGAAGCAGAACGTGAGCTGGAGCTTGAGAGCTGAAAAGCAATGCACTGGGGAGAAATAAAAGGGCTATGTTGGGGGATAAACCGGGAGGAATGGAGAGCGATCCAGGCAGACATGGAAGAGCAGAACCCTAGGTGTGCTTAGTGGGGGAAGCATGGCATTCAGGGGGACAGGGTGGCAGGAGCTTAGGCTGGCTTGAATTGGGTGGGGGTAGCTGGCAGAGGGCATTCCCTGCACTCCTGGGTACATCCTGAGTCATCCAGTTACCTAGAACCGCTCCCCTCTGAACCCAAGCCTGGGGCCTTTTGGTTTTCTCACTCTTTACTCTGTCAGTCAGCTCATCAGCTTCCTTGAGACCACCATCTTCTGCCCGTCTAACCATGACCTTCCGACCAAGTCTTGTCTCCCGCCCACCCCCGGCTCCTGTGGTTCCCTCACTGCAGTCCAGCTCTTGCTGGCATCTGCAACTCATTTGCCTCTTTGGCTTTCTGCTCCGTCTTCTCATAAACTCCCCATCCTGGCCTCTTCAACAACCTCTCTCTCTGCTCTTTCAGAGCGCGGAGGTAGCTGGACAGCAGTTCCTTAACTGCCTATCGCAGTAGCTTCAACTCTGCGGTCCCCAGTCCCAGATGGGTTTTTAAGCGTAGTGGTCCATTCTCGCACGCGTCACTAGCCAGCTAAGTTTTCCCATCTTCCATGGCGGCCACACCAAACCTTTGTTCCTCTGTCAGCTTGTTCTCAGCACAGAACACGGAAAGGTTTTCGGGTTCATGCTCCCTCAGACGTTTGTCGTCCCTACACACCAGATGATCTCCTTCTTCTTCATTATCTTCTGCTGCACTCAACACACAGTGGCTCAAAGCAACATTTACTATCTTACGGTTTGTGGACTCTGGCTGTGGTTTAGTTGGCTGCCTCTCCTTCAGGGTTTCTCGTAAGACTGCAATCAAGTGATTGGCTGGGGCTCTAGTCGCCTTGAAGCTTGCCCGGGCGGAAGAAGCATCTTCTGAGGTCACCACCGTGGGCGTCTCCAGAGGACTGCCTGACAGGTTGGCAGCTGATCACCCCCTGGGCGGGGGGGGGGGGTATGTGGGACATGATCCGAGGGAGAGCGAGATGAGAGGGCACAAGACAGAGGCCACAGTCTTTTTGTAACCTGATATCATAAGTGGCAATCCGTCCCCTCCATGGCATTCTGTGTGTTAGAAGTGAGTCAACCAGTCCAGCCCCTATTACAGGGGAGGGGGTGACACGAGGGCACGCGTACCAGGAGGCCGAGGTCACCAAGAAACAGCTTCCAAAACTGCCTACCACGACGTCCCCCGCTCCTTCCCACGTTCCTCCCTCCTGCCTGAGCTGGTTCTCCATGTGTGCAAACACTCCCGTCCTCTCCATCCGGCTCTGCCGTGGTTCCGTCGGCTCCTTCCCCTTAACAAGAGAGCAGGTTCAGAAAGCTCCCGAGTTAAAAATAAGCCTTTCCTCCACCTTCATCTGTGACCCCTAATCTCTCCTCCTTCTGCTGCTCTTCTTGAGAACGTGACCTTTCTTCCCTGCGTTGACTTCCACCTCCACAGCCCTCTCTGCTAAGGTCATCCTAAATGCCACATCACAGGCCTACGTCTCCATCCTTTTCTTCGCTGACCTCCACAGTATTTCATGCTGGTCACTCTCCTCTTCAGGGGCTCTGGCCTTGCCAACTGCTCATTCTTTCTTCACGGACCGCCAAGTCTGAGATTGCCCGGGCTTTATCCACACCCCTTGACTTCACTCCGGAATTCCCATGCTGAGCCCTCCCAGCACCTCCATATTCCGAAGCCGACTGTTGGAGCCATGAATCCTGGTCGACCGACCCCGAGGTGAAGGAAGCACACTTCTGGGCGATGTGTGACTCAGCTTCAGCCTGCACGGAGCCCCCCTTCTACTGAGCTGGCAAGAAAGTAAACTCAGTAGTTGTGGAATGCCCGCCCTTCCACCCCTGGTCTCCTAGGAGGTCCCTCTAGGCAGAAACTTGCACTTTGGTTCTGGCAGATCAGTGCTGAGATGTTCCCTGGTCCTGCCACATGGTCCTTTCAGGTCCAGTGCCCTTGCAGCTTGGAACAGAGGGATCTTTGGCCAAGGAGGTGCTCCTGGACCCGGGGTTCAGCCTTCCTAACGGCACTGATCGATCGCCCTCTCTGGAGACTTGACACAGAGTAGCATCCAGACCCCAGCCTTCGGGGACCTGATATTTCCCCTCTTCTCAGGCCCAGCCCCAGGGTCCATTTTCTGATCCCTTCTCAGGATGCTGGCATCGCCTTCACCCCAGGACACCAAGCACAGACAACCAGCCTGCAAAAATGTGTCAGGAAAGGGAGCCCTAGAGACCCGACCGCCTGCTTGGAATCCAGGCAATGGAAAAGCACAGCAAACCACACCTACATTAATATCGCTGAAAGCTTGGAAGTGGTTTCAACAAGTAACACTCTCTCCCCTGTGAGTCTGTAGAAGACGGATGGAGATCAAAACACTCACTTTATTCCAAATAAAGGTGATCAGAGGCCGTGGGTTTGGGTTTGCTCCAAGGCGCTCTCTCTCCAGACCAAGCCACTGCAGGCCCAGGGAAGCCCCTCAGTGAGCACGGCCAGACCGGCCAGACCGATCAAGAGGGCTTGAGCCCTGGGGAGCCAGGCAGTGCTCTGTTCCTTCCCCGTGTTGACTGAGCACATGAGCCTCCCCCTCCTTGTATCTGTAGTTGGAGAAGCCCTCTCACGAGGCCAGCTGCCCACTAACAAATATTTCTGAACACAACCCTGCCACACCGTGAAATCTGGACACCCAGACAAGGCCTCCCTCCTGGACTCCAGGCCAGTATTTCTCACCGTCCACTCTTCTGGTCCACTGTACCCTCCCAGGACCCATCTCCCTGCCTCTGCCTCTCCCATCCCCAGGTTGGGGGGGGCTGTGTTCTGCCCCCATCTCCAGCTTCTTCTACCTTTTCCTGAAAATGCTCCCAGTACTCCCTTCACACACCCTTACAGCAACAGCTGATCTCCAGAACCTTCGTCCTTTGCACTTGAGGTTTTCTCCTGCTGCCCTCCCACCGCCCCCAGCTTGCTGCCTGCCTGGACAACTCCTAACTGCCCTGCAACATTCATCCCCAAGGTCCTTCTTTCTGACCCCACCTGTGCTCCCACAGCACAGTGTAACCAAGACCTCAGCCAGCTTCCCTGCTAGTCTGCAGTGTCCTTCCGCATAGGGACAAGTTTAATTCTGTGTGTGTCCTAGATGCCTAGTTCGATGCCTAGTGAATATCAGGGTCTCTGTAAATATTGAGAAGTGAGCGGACCCCTGGCTGCTGTCTCCCACTGGCCCCATCAGTTGAGCCTTGTCAAACCAATGTCCTCCTGTCTTCCCTCCTTCCCCCGTTCCCCATCCCCTTCACCTGGTGACCTTGTTGCTGCTAATGGGCTCATAGCTCACAGGGAATTTAGTGGTGCTTTCCCTCTGGTGTGCTTAGCGGGAGGCAGGCCCAGCGGGTGTCTTGTCTCTGCAGACAGTGAGTGGGCCTCGCTGGAGGAGCTGCAGCTTGGTGCAACCTCAGGGCCTCCTGCAAATCAGACTCACTCGCCTTCACTTCCTGTGCTCAAGGAGATGAGATACAGCCTAATCAACGACGATTGTTTCTTCTTGTCTTCATGTTTGAAACTACCAAGTACCAGTTGCCATCCTAGTGGGTGGCTTTCAGAAATCCCCTCTTTTCTGGTGTTTGGCTTCTTGTGAGTTTCAAGAAACCAATCTATTTGGAAAGAACCTGCACTTAGAAGTTCTTTGAATTGCTGAGAAGCCCGGGCAGGAAGTGACTTGGGATCCGGCTTAGACGGGCTGGCCTCACTCTCTCCCCTAGGGAGGTGGGAGTAATAAGGAGGGTTAGGGGCATCTGGGGTTGTGTGTGACTTTAGAGCCCTGCTGTGGCCGGCTTTACAGCTGCAGTCCGATCTGAAGTCAGAGGAAGGTTGTTGAGGCCTTCCTCAACAGGGCTGGACGCAGGGCAAGTGCCCCCTCTCTGCTGGGCACTCTGGGCCCTGGGCTGGCAGGGTCGGCCTTAATGGGCTCTCCTCTCAGCCTGACCTGTGCCCACCCGGAAGCAGACTAAAGGTCACGCGTGTAAAACTCCATCAGAATTAAATGCGTCTTACACACTTTCTCCAAATAAAACGGCTGTTGTGAGAAATATTTTTGGAGATGGGCTTGGTGGCCCAGCAGGGACCACTTACCCCCACATCATTGCATGGGAGGGAGAGATCTAGTACTTTCGTTGGCTGGGGAGACCAGCAGTGGGTTTCTTCCTGGATTCTTCTGATGTGTTTTTAGGAGAAGAGGGTGCCCACTGGGGGACCAGACACCGTGCACAGTGGCTTGTTGCGTTATTCTGCGTAACCCTCCTCATGCTTCACAGGGTTTTGTTTGTGTTCCTCAACTCCTCTATGTGCCAGGAGCATCTGGTTTGTCTCTCTCAGTCCATTTAGGAACTCTTTGAGGTAAGTTCTATTATAATCCTCATTTTTTCAAAAGAGAGAATAGGCCCAGAGAAATGAAGTGATTTTCACAGCTTCTCACACTTACGTCAGTGAGAGCTGGATTCTGAGCCGAGCCGTCTGACCACAGAGTCTCCTAACTGCTTCCCTCTACTTCATCTCCTGGGAAGTAGGTACTGATATTCCCACCTCACCCATGAGTAACCTGGAACCCAAAGAGTTTTAGCAACTTGCCCAAGGTCCCACACGCAGTCGGAGGCAGAGCAGAAGTCTGTTCCAAAGCCCACAACGTTCTCTTACTGCATGCAGGTTAGAAGGTCACCAAATTCTGTCCGTCTTCCTTTTAAGAAAAGAAGAAAGTCCTCCTTCTCCTTCTTCCCCATTCCTGATTTCTGCTCCCCAGAGGGAGCTGTTTGCAACTTTTTAAGACTTTTCTCCTGTTATTTCTAAATCCTATGCCTATGGTATTCTAGACTTTTCAGTTTTAGGAATTACCTACTTACTACCGCCAAAGGTGAGGATGTCACCATCTTCTACCCACTCCCCCCTACCTCACCCCGCTTCTCAGTGTCGATAGAACTGGGGGCTAGTTCAGTGTTCTCTGTTGATACTCTTAGGACTATGAATATTCACAACAGAGCCCTGTGATATAGTCCAGTCACATTTCATTTTCATTTAGCTTTTTCATTTCCCTGAAACTAATGTGTCATTTTAAAAAGTTTACTTGATTGTTCTCCACCTCTCAGAGCAATGTTCGCCTCCTCTATGGATGAGCCTATCAGATAAACCTTCATTTTCATTTTTTTCTTTTCTTACTGATAGTTCTCCTGGATCCCTTTTCTTTCTGCTCCAACCTAGACTGATGGCTTAGGAAGGCTACACGGATGTTATTCTGGGAGAACGTGTCCATCTCTCCCATTGTAGAGCCTTGCCAGTCTGCTGGAATACATTCATGTTGCAGCTTCCTGTGAGGTTTGAAGGGCAAGTGTCTCAGATGGGTGAATACAAACAGAGCAGGGTTGAGTGTCACTTATACCGATGGAAGTGGCTGAGCGGGGCTAGAACTGGGCTTTCCTGCCTTGGCTGTGGGCTCCCTGCAGCCTGGCACAGATGACCATTGTTGCTGCTGGCCAGGCAAACCTCAAAAGTTCCAGACTTGGGGTTCCTGGGGGGGCTCAGTCGGGTAAGTGTCCAACTCTTGGTTTCAGCTCAGGTCGTGATCTCAGTGTCTGGGGATGATCGAGCCCCAACTCAGGCTCTCTGCTCTGCAAGGAGGCGGAGAGTTGATCCATACCTCCACCTAACTTCTTCCGTAAGCGGGAGATAAAGTTGAACACTAGTCTCTGAGTCATGCTTCCTGAGTCTGCCAATTAAGAGTTATGCAATTTGGAGCTAGCTGCGTAATCTCTCAAAGCCTCAATGTCCTCATTTGTAAAATATCGAACAGTGCTACCTCATAGGATCACCGCAAAGATTAAACTCCATTAATTTTTTTTAAAAGATTTTATTTATTTATTTATTTGACAGACAAAGATCACAAGTAGGCAGAAAGGCAGGCAGAGAGAGAAGGGAAGCAGGCTCCCTGCTGAGCAGAGAGCCTGATGTAGGGCTCAATCTCCATAACCTGAGGGGAAGGCAGAGACTTTAACCTGCTGAGCCACCCAGGCGCCCCAAACTCCATTAATATTTTAAAAGGCATATCCTAAATACTTACAAAATGTACAACACTCTCATAATAATGGTTTGGAATTTCTCAGGAGATAGTAATGCTTTTACTATTTAATCCCCAGTCTCTTATATCCTTGATTTCCTGGTCTGTGTTGGGATATTATATGACAGCTGTGTACAATAGAATGTTTTTTTGTTTTTTTGTTTTTTTTTTTTTTTCCTGCCGAAGGGGTATTTATTTTTACTGAAGTATAGTTTGACACACGATGTTACATTAGTTTCGGGTGTACAAGATAGTAATCGGACAAGTCTGTATGTTACGCTACACAACACGTACAGCTACCATCTGTCACCACTCATCACTCCCTTACATTAACTATACTCCTTATGTTATACTTTTGATCTCTGTGACTTACTCATTTCATAACCGGAAGCCTGGACCTCCCACTCCCCTTCACCCACTTTTGCCCACTCCCACCCCTTCCCCTCTCACAACTACCAGTTCTCTGTAGTTATGGTTTCTTTCTTCTTTTCTGTTTTTTTTTTCTAAGATTCCACGTATAAGTGAAATCATGCGGTATTTGCCTCTCTCTGCCTGAGTTATTTTGTTTAACATAATACCCTCTAGATTCCGTCCATGTTGTTATGAATGGCAAGATTTCATTAATTTTTATGGCTGAGTAATATTCCATTATCTATATCTGTGTGTGTATGTGTAATTTCACATCTTCTTCTTCCATCTATCAGTGGACACTTGGGTTGTTTCCAGAGTGGTTTATTGTAAATAATGCTACAGTAAACATAGGGGTGCATATACTGAACTAGTGTTTTCATTTTCTTTGGATAAATGTCCAGTAGTGCAATTACTAGGTAGTTCTCTTGGTATATGGTATATATATATTACAATATATATGGTAGTTCCATTTTATGTTTTTGAGGAATCTCCAACTGTTCTCTTCAGTGGCTGCACCAGTTTGCATTCCCACCAAGAGTACACAAGTGTTCCTTTCTCTGCCCACATCCTTGCCAACATTTGTTTTTTGTGTTTTTTTGGTTTAGCCATTCTGATAGGTATGAAGTGACATCTCATGGTAGTTTTGATTTGCAATTCTCTGATGATGAGTGATGCTGAGCATCTTTTCAAGTATCTGTGAAGTCTGTATGTCTTCTTTGGAAAATGCCTCTTTGGGTGCTCTGCCCATTTTTAAATTGAATCAGTTTAGTTTTTTTTTTTTTTTTTTTTTTTTAATACTTTGACAGAGAGAGAGAGAGAACACAGCCAGAGGGAGAAGCAGAGGAAGAAGGAGAAGCAGGCTCCCCACTGAGCAAGGGAGCCCACGTGGGGCTTGATCCTAGGACCCTGGGCCCATGACCTGAGCCCAAGGCAGACGCCTAATGACTGAGCCACTCAGGAGCCCTGAATTTGTACCCCCCCCCCACTTTGGTATTAAGTTGTATAAGTTTTTTATATATTTTGGATATTAACCCCTTATCGGGTGTATCATTTGCAAATAACTTCTCACATTTCATAGGCTGCCTTTTTGTTTTGTTGATGGTTTCCTGTGTAAAGACTTTAGTTTGGTGTGGTCCCCTTACTTTATTTTTGCTTTTTTATTTTTCTTGCCCAAGGAGACATATCTGAAAAATGTTGCTAAGGCTGACGTCCAAGAGATTTGACTGCTGACTGTCTGTTTTTTTCTGGATTTATGGCTTCAGGTCTAATATTTAGACTTTTTTTTTTTTTTTAAAGATTTTACTTATTTGACAGATCACAAGCCTGCAGAGAGGCAGGCAGAGAGAGAGGGAAGCAGGCTCCCCGCTGAGCAGAGAGCCTGATGCAGGGCTTGATCCCAGAACCCTGGGATCACGACCGGAGCCAAAGGCAGAGGCTCTAACCCACTGAGCCACCCAGGCGCCCCTCACATTTAGACTTTTAATCCATTTTGAGTTTATTTTTGTGTATGGTGTAAGAAAGTGGTTCAGATTCAATTTTTTTGGCATGTAGCTGTCCAGTTTTCCTAGCATCATATAACAGAACTTTTTAAACTGGTAGCTTATACACCTTACTTGAGTGACTCTTGGTTTATAAGGTATGTTTGTCCTTCATTTTACCCCAGTCCACCCTCCAGGGACTGAAGGCAGTCCTTGGCCAGGTGAGGTCAACTGACCAATACTAAAGTAAATACCAACCAGATGTCTCAATTCTTACTCTGAGTTTTAACTTCTATATATTTTTCTTTATTATCAATTTGATATAAAGATTTTTGGGGGAGGGTAAGAGTTTTTCCTTGGGAGAAATGAGTATCTGTACTTCACCTACTTCTCCCATGACTTATGCCGTCCTTTCAGTACTATTTTGCTAGAACAGTTTGCATCCTAGTACGGATAGACTGAATAAAGAAAGTTGATACAAGTTTGAAATAAACTTCTGGGGGTGCCTGGGTGGTTCAGTTGTTAAGCGTCTGCCTTCAGCTCAGGTCATGATCCCAGGGTCCTGGGATCAAGCCCCAGTGTTAGGCTCTTTGTGCAGCGGGAATCCTGCTTCTCCCCCTCTCACCAACGCCCGCCCCCTTTGTTCCCTCTCTCGCTATGTCTCTGTCAAATAAATAAATAAAATCTTAAAAAAAAAAAAAAAAAAGAAATGACTGTTTGGATAGAGAACACCTTATGCAATATATTTCAAACCGTAGATCTTGACTCAGGAGAGGTCATGAATCTTTAGTAAAATCACCATTAGCACTTCAAAATAACCGTGCTATACTTGGTAAGGAAAGCATTTTTGTGTGTGAAATTTAATTATAAAATGTGCATACACACATATCAAAATTATATATACATATATATACACATTGATGTATATATGTATACATGTGCTGGCTTGCAATATAAAATGTTATTTCTTACTAAGTGTTACAGTTGAAATGGTTTGTAAAATGTGTGTTAATGATTTTCACTGAATTTTGTTTGCCTCTAAAACTTAGATCATCAGGTCTCCTAGATAATCTTAATCAAATTAAAAAACAAAACAAAGCCAACCAAACAGGACCTTGTTCTCTTCTTGAACATCTGAGCAACACTACATAAAGATTCTTGGGTAAATGTTACTACTCTCAAACCTACAACCTCTTCAGGGGAAACAACTGAATATGAAAGAATAACTGAAATATTGAAAGGTGAAAGTAACATGTTAGGATGGTAGAATGATTTACTCTGGCCAGGTTATCAGAAGGCTTTGTGCAGCCATTAGGCCCCAAAAGTCAGCAGTGGGGAGACAGTAAGTAAGGGTTTAGAAGTATGCTATTTTGGGGACCATATAGTTGGAAAGGTAATTTTTAGAACATGTGCTTTAAAAGCAGTAAATTTTATTTTGCCTTAATAACTTCGTGCATTGGGATCCATAAAGCACCTAATTTACTTTAAAACATTTCAGCATGAAACAAAAAAACAAAACTATTTCGGCATAGTGTGATAATTCTGTTAAAGTTCTAGAAGCCCCTCTGTTATCCATAGCTCAATATATACAGGAGGCTTTGCTAATTAGCTTAATGTCAAATGTGTTTCTATCGGAGCCATGAATGGCTAGCTAATAATCTAAATGATGTAGACACAGGTTATTTGCGAATTCAGTACTAGTATTCAAGATACGTGGATTGGCTAAAAACAAATCACTGTTAAATTAACAGGAATGTAGTACTCTGTAACTTGTACTTTTGTGGACAGTACCCAAGGCCTGCTTGCTAAATGCACCTCTGTCCAGACATTAATAGAGAATTCTGGTTGCCTTTTGTGGGTAAGTGACAGATTTTGCCCCTGTACTCAAGGAAGATGACACCATGTGATACTGCTTGCTAATGTTTAATGTTTGCGATACAAATTGAGTATGAGCTTTGCTTTCATATTAAGCAGATACTGGATACCATTATCTGCTAAAAAGAGTCTGGGTGATAAATGACCAAATTGGCTATCAGTTTTTTGAGAAATAACTAAGGTTATCTTGAGTTACTCCCCAATAATACCAATCAACACCTATTTAGCAAAGCAAGTTTATTTGATTACTTATTCCAGATAAGCGAGGCTTGTGTGTACAACTAAGACAATCCAAATAAAAGGCAGGAAATATTAATATGAACTACACAAAGAACTATCTAGAAAGGAACAGCGGCTGCAGCATTCATTTTACATAATACTGTGGAATGATGTAGCACCATGTACCTCAAAGATCTCCTAAGTACTTTATAAGGTAATTTCATAAGTCTTTGCGAAAATGCAGCAGTAGCTTAAAAACTGTAGTAAGTCTGATGATAATATTCTGTTCAACTAACCTCAAATATAAAATCTTATCAGAAAAATCCAGAAAAACCTGGGAATTTGGGAAGGATCTGATCTTGTACAATTCTTTTTAAAAAATTCAAAGGAATTTATTAAGACCTGTTTTCTTTCATCACTTGCACTACTTACCACTATCATCATGACCTAAATTCTAAGTTCTGGGAGATTTAATAGGTAGTTATTTACACACACACACATACACACACCATTTTTTAAAACTAAAGTTCTATTTATTGGTCTGTTCAATCTGTTTTGCTCTAACCATAAACATGAAGGAACAAGAGAGAACTTTAATGCTACTGAAATAAAAGGATAAAGATCCTTAATGATTCTAATTATCATTCTAAACTATTCTAGTCTGATCAATCTTAGGCTGAAATTTGTTGAAGTTTGACCCTGTTAATCTAAGTAAACATGAGGACATTTATAAATTCAATAGTATTTTTTAAAATACTGATTAAGGTTCATCTGTAATATATAAAGAAACTCAAGAGAGAAATTTGGTGTTCCAGAATCCTCCAACAGCCCACTTTACTAGTTAGAGCCATAGTATATTTTTAGAAATGTACCACAGAAAAATCTTATGGAAAAAAACCTCAGAGTCTGGGATTATTCAATCTTGCAAAGCTATGGAATCTAACAATGCCCCATCACCCCCGCCCCTTTTTTTAAGGGGTCATGAACCACTTTGAAAAGCTGATAAAATTTATGAATCTCCCTCCCCACAAAAATGCATATAAACTAAAATTTCTAATATACATTTAAAAAGGATTCCTCCCAAAGGCCCATGATCCCCAAGTTAGGAATTCCTACTTCAAGAATAAGGTTAGCCCAAGTGGCCACTGTCCATCTTCACTTTATTGCTACTGTAGTCAAGTAAGCATTTTAATAATGTTACTAGATTGTTGCCTTAAGACACTCATTGTAAGCACCAATAGTCTTTTAAAATTCATTCTGCTGTCCCAGTTTTACAAGGTTTTAAGCCAGGTACCCCCTCCTCAAATGAGTTAAGTCCCTCAGATTTAAGCTAGCAGACAATTATTTTCCTCTGATAAATACTATTCTTCAGAGCCAGTCCTGAACTCTAAGATTAAAATTTAATACCCTCATGAAAATGAACATGTCTACATACTGGAAATTATTTTGACTTTATAAAATATATTTCTAGGTATAGTTTCAAACTCGTAGTCACATTTACTTAGTGCCTCTGAACATAATATACAATCCCAGAGCCCCTTTATCTACTTGGAACCAATACAGCGGAGCTCTCCTACTACGGTCAAAAATGTACTGAAAGTCCTACCTCCTGTTTAGGATAGGAAACACTTCATTTCTGACCAAACCCACCATCTCAAAAAGCATCTCATCAACTCCCCAGTTACCAAACAGTTGAAGAATGAGATCTTTGAGGTGTTTAACACAGAACCATTTGGCTAGGTTTCAACCCCATGCTGAATGGACCTTTAAAACAAGAGAAAAGGTGATACTGAGGTTCTTGGTTAGGCTTGTAGCTTTCTTATTAAACACTCTAAAGAATTTGTTTAAAAAAAAAAAAAGGAGGGTAAACAGAATTTCTTAGAGACCCTGAAGACTGATAATCAAAGGGGAAAATATGTAGATATTAAACAGAGAAATGCAAACATATCACATATATAAAATTTACTCCAATCTTAAGAATTTTTCAAAGTCTGAAGTCAGGTGACAGTTATTAGTCCTTTCATAACCATTTACTTTTGCTTAAGGAGTATTTATGGAATAAATATTAGAATATCTGAAGAGAGGAAAATAGTCAGCTAAAAGAACTTTCCTAGTGAGCTACACCTTGACTTATAGGATTTCATTCTTGTCTTTTGCTATGTAAAAAGTGAATAATGGAACAATCATTACTTCTTCCTTGCTCTTCTAAGTTTTCCTTTTAAGAGTTAAAAGCTAGAATTTCCATTTCAGCAACCTAGGGATCAGGGAACAGGTAAGGGTGAAGGATACTGATCTATCAGAATTCCAAGCATTTCAACTCAGTGGTAAGGGGCCTGCAAGAGATTACAGACTATTACTCCTTGGGCTAAGTGAGTCCCACAAGTCCTATAAAATATATAACCGAGTATTTTCCCTGCACTATTCAAATGTACCATTTTGTGTCTTTCCTACCAGAACCTACTAAATTGCCGAGTGACAGTTGAAGAAGGTAATAAATACTAGCATTCCTGGCTGTGCAATCTATACATTTAAGAATAATTCAAGCATAATCCATATTTAAAAAATTAGACTAAAGAGAGACAATAAAGGTTTTAAAGTTTTCTCTTTGAAAAGATGGTATCTTACAGTACATACAAAAATACTCTGAAAATACATACGACTTCATTTACAAAACACTGAATCAACATATTACAAGAATTACATGGTTATGGATTTTAATAAACTGAGCATGCGTTCATGAAACTTAAAAAATATTAAGAAATGCATTGAAAAAAGCAGTGTAAAAAAAGACAACTCATACAGTTAAATAAAAATTACAAAGGTCCTGAGCCAATTAATGGTTGGTAACAATGTCATTCAAAAATGCCTTTAGGTTTCAGTAAAATCCACTGCTTATTTCTGCATGCCTAGTCCATGAAGAAACTGTTTGAAGTTGTGGGGTAAGTAATGGTCAAGAATTACCATGCCAAGTTATTTTTACACCTTAAAAATACAATTTTGCCATACTTCAAGGTATCTTATTGTTGGTGCTGGAATGAGTTGCTCCTCAGTAAAAAATACCAGTCAACTAACAAGAATGGCATGAGCTAGGATATGTAACAATTTTACCATTCATATACTGACTTTCAGTATCTTGGTTATATTCTGATTCTTTATAAAGATGCATTTCAAAGGCCTCCATGGGAGGCAAAATACAGAGAATTTATGGTGCCCAACTCTTATGTAATCACTGGACTAATCCTCCCTGGTAACTATGCAACACTTGGACAGAAAGGCACACAAAAAAAATAGTAATTTAAATATTCCATGTGCCATTCTGGAAAAAAAATAATTTAAATCAACAGAATAGACAATAAGTACATCTACACAAATGAAAAAAGCAGAAAAGATACCTCACATTCATTTATCTCAGGTTTCACAAAGTGGCTTCAATGCTAAAGTAAATGTGTTAACATTTGGAAAATTACAAGACAATTTTTTTTGTTTTGTTTTCAACTTTTTCAGTACTATACAATGATTATAACATAAGACTTAAAAAAAAAAAAAGAAAGAAAGAAAGAAAGAAAAAGTTCAGGACTTGTTTTATCCGTGTCCAAAGAGCCAAGAACTGGTTCCCACAACAGAGAAACAAGCATCGAAAGTTAAGGCAGTAAAACCTCCAACGCAAAGCCGTAATATTGTAGATGACAATTTGATAGCAGGTGATCCTCACAGAAGTGCATGTAGCAATCAATGAGAGAATGCTACGGCATCTGCAGGTCAAAGTGTGAGAGTTCAAAAACCACTTCAAGGTCGTTAGTCCGATGACTGAAACTTTCACCTTATTTTATGTATGACAGCCACATCTATTTTAAAGAGTGGCTGCATCTATGCCACTAAATGATTGCATATTCACTTAAGTAAGGAGGCACTGCTTTTACCGATTAAGGGTCAGTCGAATGGAATTTTTGATGACTCGGATGTTATTTGCTGGAACCGGAGATGATGAATCTGGTAGTTCTTTACTGGGTAGTCTCTATTAGAAAAGGACAGAAACAAAGAAGAAAAAGCAAATATATATTATCAAGTCCCAACTAGTAAATCAGTCACAAAACTGAGTTTTCCTCCATATCCCTTAGGCTCTTAAACACTCACTTATGTGTTGGATATTTTCTTCCAACATTCACAGACACTTCCTTGTTTGGGGGACTTTTTTTTAAATAGAGTTGGAGGTGAAGAGCAGAGGTACGGAGAAAAGGTGCAAGTGGGAGGAGTGTATGTATAGGAAAAAGGACTTTGTTAAATTACTTGCCCCTTCTGGATTGAGAAATGCAAAAGAACATGATCCTCCTCAAAGAGCAGGGTCACTAAGCAGGAAACTCTTGGGGTGCTAAGTGAAAAATGGGTATTACAGAGGAAAACTGGATATCCAGTTAATTTCTGTAATACATTCATGGAGAAAAACACTGTAAACCCTACTTGTGAGATACTTAAGTTTTCAGGACTTTGTAGCCAGACCAGGTTTTTTCTGGGATGGTGAGATTCAGAGGCGTCTAGATGAGGGGGTCCAGGATACTAAAATGATTACACAATGAAGGCCAATGCTGAGCAACTGAGACAGAGACCTCTAAATACAGAGAGCTGTGTGATGGCAGCAGTATGTGAGTTAATTCCCCTCCTATGTTACATTAGCTAAACCTACATCCTACCCACATCCATTCAAAAAACATGAAAAATGTCTGACATACATAAAAGAGGACAATGAAGACTTCAATACCACAACCAAGACTCAGACATTAAAATTTTGCTACATTTGTTAGGTCTATACCCTTGCCCTTTATACTGGAAATATTTTAAATCCAGACCCAGGCATGTTATTTCATGCTTTTATACTTAATACCCACATCAAACTTTTTTCTTCCATTATATATAATTACACATCCATTTTTTTGGTAATCTACTCTTTATGTTAAAAGAAATTTTATGACTTCTACAACTATTAGGAAGTATGATACTTTGTTTGTTTTAAAATGCCCAATACATGGGGTGCCTGGGTGGCTCAGTGGGTTACAGCCTCTGCCTTCCGCTCAGGTCATGATCCCAGGGTTCTGGGTTCGAGCCCCGCGTCGGGCTCTCTGCTCAGCAGGGAGCCTGCTTCCCTTCCTCTCTCTGCCTGCCTCTCTGTCTACTTGTAATCTCTGTCAAATAAAATCTTTAAAAAAAAATGAATAAAATAAATAAAATGGCCAATACATCATGAGGTACCTGGCAGGGTGAAAGTTGACTGTTGACAAGTACATTACTCTTTAACGGGGTGAAAACAAGCCATTTTTTTTCACTGTGAACTCTCAGAGAAGAGCTGTCTCTGAACACATGAACACACACACACAGCTGATTTTTGAGCACCTGCTTATTAACTTACCATGCTTAATAACAGCATGTTATTAGTTTCAGTGGTAATTCTTTGAAAAATAAATTTTTAAATTGAGATTTAGGGACTCTTTAGCTCATGTTTTAAAGATACTTACTATGAATACTGATACATTTGGCTCTTCCAAAATATTAATAAGTACCAAGCCTAAGTTTTAATAGTAAGCAGTGATGTACAACAAAAATATACCATCAAGTGTTGGTAAGCAATTACTATGCTGAGCACTAAACTTCTTTAAAAATAAAGGCTAAATAAGTAATGAAGTCTTAAACTACCTCCTCTTTTCCTCCCTTCTGAGATACATATATTTAATGACCAGACACTGTTTGTAATTCCACCCCAACTCCCAACTATACTGCTGATCTTTGAGGACAGGGACAAAATCTTATCCTGTTGTCTCACTCAGTACAAGGATCATAAGCTTTTTGTAACTGTAGAAAGATTACCTATGAATAAGACTTTGTTACCTTTTTGCGTGATGTATCAATTGTTGGAATAGGCATGCATTCTCCTCCAATGGCATCCTAAAAACAAAATTATATTCAAATGAAAACTTTCTTTCCTTTGTACGCTTATTTCTACCCACAAAAAACACAACCCAAACTTCACAGACCTGTCTGATCCTCTTTCAAATGCAGTACTTTTCCTGATACATAGCTCTCTGAAAATAATATTTTGAGGCACATTATTAATACACTTACCATTGCTTTTCTTTTTCGATCTTCAGGAGCACGTGATTCCTTAAACGTTGATTCAAGCCGAATAAACTAAAATATAAACGTTAAGATGAATTGCGACTATTACCTACAAAAAGCATATAATCTATATAAGCTGAGAAACTAGTGACAAGGCTTTCGTCAAAAATATTGCAAACAAGGGCTGGTGAGGGAAAAGAATTTAAATTAGACTAAATTCAGCTGCTGCCATTAACTTCTGGAGTGATCTTTTTGGTTAACTCAAAGCAGATGGTAACAAAGTAGTCTTACCACCACCTACTGGAGGCAGAAGACCTCAACATTTTAACCTAATAAATATCATTAGTTACCAACAGTGACCTCTGGGTAAGTCAAGGAGAAACTCAGACCAATCAGTCAAGATCTATTAGACCTATTACTAATTTCAATTTAGGACAAACAATCAGTATTATTCCTTTAAGGTTTGGGCAAATATTCTTTTTAGACAGTCCTAAGGAGCACTAAGCTATGGAGAATTGTTAATTTCTCTAGTGCTAGTTTAACTTCAAACAAACAATAAAAGAACTACAGAATTACCAGTAAGGTTGTAGCTTTACCTTTTCTATGTCTTTCAACCTCTTAGAAGACCCATCTATAGATGGCGAACGGGATCTCTTGTGTGTAACATTCTTAGCTGACATTCCATTAAGATGTGGCTGTCCCTGGGCAGGGTTGTGGGGTGTCGGGATTCTAGGAATGACATTTCGTCCCACTACAGTAGGAATGGTGCACACAGCTGGGGGTGATACAGCTTTTACTGCAGAATCAACTTCTGAAAAGGAAAGAAAAATTCTAGTCCTTAAATGTATATGTAGTAGTAAAATAATTACTAACACAAGTACAGATACCTACTTGCACCAATGACTGGGATAGATAGTCCTTGTGCTGGCGGGACACTCAGTGGCTTTTCCACAATGACAGCAGCAGGCTCAGCATTACTCCTATTAAAAGTTTTGAATTACCATTGAATAATCTGTGTTACTTATTGAAAACACTTAACATTCAGGATTATTTCTTCAAGTACTTCCACTTTAACATTTCATTGGAGGATGAGAAAAGGGGAAGAAAGGCAGAGGACCAAGTAAAAAGTGAGAAAAGAGAAAAACCTGTGCATTTCTGTGTACTGATCTAATCCTATATCTTCATAAGCCTACCCCATGTCCCAAGGATTACAACAAATTGCCAAGTATTTCTAGCCAGAAAGTGACTAGCATTTGGTAAAATAAAATATATTAACAAGATATTTAGCTAAAGGTACAGAAAAGTTTACATCATCCCCAAACTGAAGACTGAAAATTCTGAAAGACAGAC
This sequence comes from Mustela nivalis, assembly GCF_964662115.1. Lineage (NCBI taxonomy): Eukaryota > Metazoa > Chordata > Mammalia > Carnivora > Mustelidae > Mustela > Mustela nivalis. The sequence continues at coordinate 60,865,012 of NC_139027.1, forward strand.
CTTTCTGTTTCTCCTGAAGGAGGAACGTCAGGCTTGGAAGGTTTGTTTGTAGACACTGGGGAATTAAAAGGTGTTCCATTATCAGTGTCCCTGGAGCTATCCAAACAATTGCTATCTAGAGATGATCTTTTGGATTGTGGTCCACTTGAACTTCGACTAACATCAGAAAGACTTTGCTGGAAGAGGGGAAAGCAGTTAGGATTTCAAAAAGCAAATGAAAATAATTAGTGGTTTCAATTCAGAAGTACATAAAATGAATTAGCTTTTGTGACTAATAAAGGAGGGATTTTAGTTCTTGATTGAATAGTACCTTTCTTTCCTTTTTTCTCAATAGGTTTGGGAGGCTATTATAAATGCAAATCTAGTCCTAGGATCATGTGTCTGAGTGGAACCATACACTGGAAAGTTAAGATTACAAACTCACCTTTTTCTTCTTTTGAAGAATCTCTGCTGGAAGGTAGTGATGAAGCTGCTTTTTTTTAACATGAGTTGCTTCAATTTTCATTCCTTCCTTTAGCATGTTTATATTATTTGCCTGTCTGTACACTGTAACAATGTTAATATGTTAAATGGGCAAGTTCTTCCTGAACGGAAAGGTTTGTTTTCTTTCTCTAAAATGCATTTGGTATCTCCCCATTATCTCACAAACACACATACCCACCCTGCTCAAACAACTATTTCTCAAACATTTTTACCATATCCCAATCCTATTTAAGTACCAATTAGGGGCACCTGGGTGGCTCAGTTGGTTAAGCATCCAACTCTTTCAGCTTGGGTCATGATCTGAGGGTCCTAAGATTGAGCTTGTGTCAGGTGTGGAGCCTGCTTAAGATTCTCTCTCCCTCCCTGCTCCCTGCTAGTGCACATGTGCATATAAGTGCGCGCTCTCTCTCTAAAGAAATAAAGTCTTAGAAAAATATAAGAACCAACTAGTTTTCTCATGTCCAACTTCTAAAATTTTCCAATAATTCAATCTCATTAACAAAATAAACCCATGAATTTCTTCCAAATCCTGTTTTCTGTTTTTTTCCCAAAAGACAATCTCTCATAATTACTTGCCCAAGTCTAAGCTAATCCTTACACTAAATATCCTAGATGCAATTTGAGCTCTTCTCCTCTATGAAGCTTCTTTTACTACACTAATCAGGATGTCAGACTGTCAAGAACTACCTAGAAATACATCCTTATTATACAAGCAGGGAAATGAGGCTCAACAGCCCTGAACAACTTACTGAGACTGAAACACACACTGACCTAGAGTGCCATTTCTAGTGCTTTTCAGATCTTGTAAGAATGTCAGTTTACTAACACACAAATTATGTATGTATGCATAATGTGTAATGTATGTTCAACCATGAATACCAAATTAGATTATAAGCTTACTGAAGACACATATAAGAGGCTTCTTTTGCACAGTAACTACTGTGACATGTGGTAAATTATCTAATCTCTTGGGGGTCTCAGTTATCTTTAGTTTTCTAAAGAAGAACATTCTATAAATCTATAATAAACAGAGCTTCCCAACCTCCTGCTTTTGGAAAAGTGAGCCCAAATTAGAATGGAAAAATTTATGTTTGCATTCCAGATTGCGTATAAAAGCATCACCAGGAGTGCTTGTTCAACTTGAAGATTCTCTGGCTCTACTCCCAGAGTGGGGGACACAGTAGAGCTGATGTGATGTACAGGAATCTGCATTTTCATGATAAATGTGAAAGCTAGTTTAGAAGAATTTAGAAAACTCAGATGAGCCAAGCCAAAATTATTAATAGTATAAATGTACACTATTCCAGATTAAGACAACTCCAAATTTATAAGATACATTAAGATATTCCAGAAAGGTGTCATTAGGGAGCTACACGTGAAAGACACTCTTTCACTGATTCTGAAACATAATCAGCAAGCTGTACAACTGTTAGTACATGTAATAAATATAAAAATCATCTTTATGATTGTGCTTCTATCTGTGCAGAATGAGAATAAAAATCACCTGTATGGGTTTTTTTTTGTTGTTTGTTTCTAAATAGATAATACCATCATTTGGTACAAAACTCAAACAGTTCAGGGCACTGAGTGAAGTCTCCTTGCCCTATCCCCTAGACATACCTGGCCCCTTGATCTAAAGCAACCAGTTCTGTCAGCTTCTCTTTTAAAAACTATATATCCTTCCAGAAGTATTCTATCTATTTATAAGCAAACATGCTCACAAATATGTTATTTATTTATTTTTTTTACTTATTTATAGAAATGGTAGTGCACCATACAGACTGTTTGGCAACATTCCCCCCACTTAATATCTTAGAGATAGTTTCACCATGCCTTTACTTTTTTTTTTTTTTTTTTTTTAAAGATTCCATCCATTTATCAGAGAGAGAGCGAGCGAGAGCGAGCACAGGCAGACAGAGTGGAAGGCAGAGTCAGAGGGAGAAGCAGGCTCCCTGCGGAGCAAGGAGCCCGATGTGGGACTCGATCCCAGGACGCCGGGATCATGACCTGAGCCGAAGGCAGCTGCTTAACCCACTGAGCCACCCAGGCGTCCCCATGCCTTTACTTTTTTAAATAGCAGCACAGGTTTTCATAATAGGGATGTACCATATTCATTTAACCAATGAAAAACAGAGCTAGCCAGGTCCATAGCAGATACCTAGAGGTTGGCAGATACATGGCAGATACAGCCAAGGTTGAGAACCACAGCTCCATGATGACAAAGTCTTACCTGTATCAGTAAATGACTGTATATCATAGGTCAAGTCTATGTTAACACTTTCTGCATTTTCTACTCTCCGAAAAATTATTCCAAGGAACCACATTGATATGTAATTGTTGCTATAAAATAAAAATTTTAAATTTGTATTAATTTTTTTCACAGTTTTACAGATGTTATTTGGTAATTCAAACTTGGCACCATAAATACAAATTGTAATGGTTTGGCTAAATTCTTAAAACTGACCACAGCAGTACCAATCAGTTATCCTGTGTTGTTATAAAGAGGATTAAATGGCTTTGTAAACTACATACTAAAATTCTACTTAAAAATGCTCCAAATTTTACGATGGATTTTCTGCTGGGGTCTATGGGCTACCAACACAGCATCTACTAGTTTTAATGCATCACCACTCATGCTCAAATAATGTATCATCCTCCCCCATCAGTGCTAGTTAAATGTCAATCTTACAACTGATCTGAAACCGTGCATATTTTGTTAAATAACATTATCTAAGAAATACAGTACTAAACAATAATTAATAATTAACTTACTCTTTATGATGTTCCTTATTTCCTGGGAATGACTGGGGATTTACATGGGCAAGAGTAATAAATTCATTTCGTTCCAAGTTTCCAACAAGCACACGAATTTTAGATTCCACTAATCCAACCCTGAAATAGAACAGTGAACAAAATTTTTCTTTTTAAATTTGGAAACTACATCTAAGTAACCCAAAAAGCATATTAGCTATGATGCTTTACATGTTCATTAAAAAAATTTAGTCCAATATATTACAGACTGTTTAAAATACCTTTTAAGTAAATTATAAATTACATAGTCAATTTCTGTGTTTCCCCCTTCCCCTTTTAAAAGAACTGCTCTATTCAGTGAATTCCCGATCTAAACTGTTAAGACCATAAAATAGTCATGATTGGAGCATGAAGAAAAACTGTTGGTTAATCTGGTTCTAAATACTTTTTCACTTTCAAATATTATGTCTATATGCTAAAACTAAGATATGTTTAAATAACATGGGGGGGAAAAGCGCTAATAACTAGCACCTAATTCATGATAAATGTGCTCATATTTTCATAACATTGGTACCAGATATTACACTTATAAAAGTTTCAGTAAAATCAGATCAGATACTACTAAAACATGGAAAGTTTCATCAGGTTTCTGCAACTTTGTTTTCTAAGTGGACTAGTGTCGGTTATATTAACTTACAATAATTTCATTAATTAGAATAACTACAAGGACATTTTTACATTATTCAAACGCTTGAAAAAGCCTATACATTTTAACTGTGTGTGCTTCAACAGCACATATATGGGATGTTGGGTTACTGTTCAGTGTTATCTAAATGAGAGGTTGGCAAACTTTCTAACAAGGGGCAGATAGTAAATATTTTAGGCTTTGTGGGCCAGTTTCTGTTGCAACTATTCAACTCTGCCATATAGCAGGAAAGGGGCCAGACAATATATAAATGAGTAAGCATGGCTCTATTTCAAGAAAACTTTATTTAAAATTTTTAAAGTTCATTTATTTTTTATTTAGGGATCTCTATACCTAACATGGGGCTCAAACTCACAAGCCCAAAATCAAGAGTCACATGCTCATTCGACTGAGCCCTCTCAGGCACCCTCTCAATAAAACTTTATTTTAAAAACACGTGGCAAACTAGATTTGGCCCAGACCATAGTTTCCCAATTTCCAATATAGACAAATGAAATTTTTTTTTTAAGATTTTATTTATTTATTGAGAGTGAGAGAGTGAGAGCGCTGTATTCAAGTGGGGGTGAGAGAGAGGGATAAGCAGACTCCACACTGAGCATGCAGCCCAACCAGGGGCTTGATCCCATGACTCTGAGATCATGACCAGAGCCAAAACCAAGAATCAGAAGCTTAAAGAACTAAGCCACCCAGGCACCCCTACAAATGAAATACTCCATTTTGGAGATAGGATTCTTTTCAGTGTCTCTTTAATTACCAATAAAATAAGCACTAAACTTTGGAATCAAAAATAAAACAGTATCATGTTTCCCTTCCCAGAGGTCACACCTGAGGAAAGCAAAACCATTTCTGGTGGCTTGCCTAAAAGCTGCCTGATAAAGAGTTAGGGATGTCAGTACACTGGAGGCAGAGGGAATGAATTTGGATTCACTAGAAATAATGCACTGCTGCTTGACCAAAAATGCTTCCCTTATCTGCTGACAGAAGCTTTCATGCCACTAATCTCCTAAATTAAAAGAATATAAAAAATGTATTTTCCTTCTAGTTTCGATGGGGAAACATGATGGCAAGGATGGAAGTCAGTAAGAGGTAACAGAATCATTCGAAGTGCCTCACAATTTTGCTTAAATCTGACTGAGAAGTGGCAAAAGGCAAAGACTATACACATACCGTTATTTTATGTTACTTCTAAGTCTGAAACATGATTTGACAGCATTTCTTAAACGCTGATGCTACACAGTCATGTAAACAATATGATTTAATAATTTTAAGGATAAATGCTTTGTAAATGGTAAAACATCATAAAAATGTTATCACTACAAAGTAAGTACACAACTTGAATATCAGTCTTACCACTCTAGATGGTTTTCTTCTGTTGATGCACTGGCAGTCAATACTATATAATGTCTATGAAGAATTTTTAGCCATAATTAGAGGGGAAAAAAAGCCAGAAACATAGTTAGGGTCTGCTCTTCCATCATTACTTGTTCTTTCTTCCTCCCACTGAACAAAAGAACTAATGCAGGCACACAGCTTATGAAAATTAGAACATGCTTCAATTTTCAAAAAATTAATTCTAGACCCTACAATTAAAAACGATTCACTAAAACAAACACCCAATACTGGGTTAGATACTACTAGAGAACACAAACTCAACATTTAGGATTTCTGCTAACCTATTCTCTACCTCACTTGAAATATATGTGACCAAGTCACCCACCACATATTAACTTTGTAAGTTTGACATTCTTCTTTAAACACACAAACAAAAAATACAAAATTTCAAATACCTATACTTTTGAAAAAAATTTGGTGGCTCAAGTAGTTTGGACCAGTCTGATTTCCCTTGAAGGATTTCATCTGTGACTGCAAGACCTAAATTAAAAACAAGAGAGAGACTGATTTTGAAAACGGGCTATTTTATTACCAGCTTCTGTATCACTCTATCCCAAAATCAAACTCTACCAAACTCTTAAGGGAAAAATATATATATATATATTTCTCAGAACACAAAAATCAATTTCAAACAGATTGGGCTGGCTCCATTTTGGACTTACTATATTTTGGAAAACCATTACTGTAAGAATAAATACATATTTGAAAGAATTTTTAGAAATAACAGGCATAACTGCACTTTAGAATAAAACTGTTATAAATCAAAAACTTGTGGGAAAGGGCCAACAGGTTTACCTTGTTTAAATTCTTCTACCATTACTGTTCGAGTTGAGGTGGACACATTATACGTAGAATTCTGCTGTGGGTAGGCAGGGGTGATTATGGGCATGAGATGATACCTATCTGATGGATTTACCTGTGAAATTAGAAGCAGAATAATTGATCTATTCTCCTATTTCAGTTGTCCTCACTTCATTTCCCCAAAAGTCTGAAGAATATGAAATATAAATTTAATACTACATTTCCTCAATTCTAAGAAGTACATTTTCCCTCCCCAACTACATTTATTTCTGAAGTCAGGTATGTCTGATATTCAAAGGCACCTCTGTAAAAGTGCATTTTTCCTCTGAAAAGCTGTTAAACTGATGGTGTATCTTATATATAATGGTCTTTTAGAACCAAGAAAATACAGTATCATAGCTGCAAAAAGCATTATTAATCCAATGATTCTTAATCTTCTTTCTGCACCCACTCAATGTGCAACTCCCTATAGGTAACTCAGAGGAAGGAGCACTCTAAAAGCAAATGAAAATGCAAGGTGAGAGTTATGCTAGCTTAGAACCACGAGTCTGCTTTAAATTGCAGGGCAAAGTAAATCTTTTATATACTTCAGCACTTTATTAGTTCTAATTACTTATAAGAGTTTTTAACAATGGATTATGACATTTTGGTTGATACACCCACTCATCTACTTTCATATGGGTGATTTTTAATGACATAACATTTGGATCAGAATTTGAAATACCAATCACTTGCACCAAAAAACACAGCAGACAGAAAGAACTATAGCTATACAGAAGGAAGATGAGCAGGAATAAGAAGAATTATTTTTAGATTGCAATTTAGAGAATCATCCTTTGCCTAGAAGGTTCAGTTTCAGTAATAAGTCACATACCCGAGGATCCCAAACAGGCAAATTCAAATTGCTTTCTTCTGGTTGCTTTAGCAGGACAGGATTTGGCCACTCCCTAACATAAATAAGGCAAATTAAGTCACAAAGGATCTCACTTCAGGAACTCTATGAAACATAAAAATCATCAGAATCTCTCTTAACTTTCATAGAGCAAACATTGTGGATGGGTATTTGGTATTGAAAAAAACAAGCATGCAAGGGAAGCAAGTATACAAAGTGGTTATATTTTAAATGTGTCTTCTGAAAGGGCAAATACTGTTTAGCTCATTAAGCTGTAATTAATTTAAATCTGAAATTTCCAGGGGCACCTCGGTGCCTCAGTCAGTTAAGTGTCTGACTCTTGATTTTGGCTCAGGTCAGGTCATGATCTCAGGGTCATGAAATTGAGCCCATGAGGCTCTGCGCTGGGCATGGACACTGCTTAAGATTCCTTCTCTCCCTCTGCCCACTCCCCACTCTAAAATAAATAGATAAATTAAAAAAAAAAAATCTGAGTTTTCCCCTTCCTTCTATTTGCTTACATGGATTTAACTCTGATAACTTAATAGCAACAGGGCTAACTTTACTGAAAATACTAATAAATCCACATAGTAGCTATGATTATCACTTCCATTTTACATATAAGACATTAATCTATATGTAGCTAGTCATCAGAGGCAAAAAATTACGACCACTCTCAAGCTAAAAGCCTACATTTACAGACCTCTCCCAACCCCAGGAGAAAGCACCATGCGGTGTCTCATCATTGTCTCAAATTTGATGTCTTTAAACTTTTAATTTAAGAAGAACGGAAGACAAGAGAAAAAGTCTATGCATCTCTCTTAAATTGCTGAACAAATTTATGTAAAGGCAGAAACTAGTAAATAAAGTATGCATATGAATACTTACCACTTGGAAAAAACTAAAAAGAACTTATGAACTAAAGTAGAAGCTGCTGCATTTGGGTATAATTGACAAGTTCTTGCAACTAGCATTGCCCAGGAGACACCGCCAAGGAATCCCAGCATGTTGGAATAAATACCACGTCCTAGAAAATTAATATATTTGTTAATTATTGTTAGGATCTACCATCCATGACATTCAACCACAAGTAATGGGATAACTTAGTTCCTACAACTGTTCTTTGTTATCCTTTCCCCTCTGGAAATAACATTATACAATCAATAAGCAGACCTTTTATTAGTAAACTATAAGCTGCATCTCGTCCCCCTACTTCTCCAAAACAGACACCTCAGTTCTGACTGCCGAACCAGGCTCTATTGATATAACACTGGAATTTCCCTCTTTTCAATAGCTATGGTTGAGAAAGAAATGAAAGAAAGGAGGAAAGATATCTAGAGGGTTTACAAGTACAAGGAATAAACATTTCATTAGTAATCATATTCATGGGCATTTTAAAATCAAGCGTAAAGCTGGACTAACTTCAGTATTTTGCACAATTTCAATCTCTCTCCATAAAGTACAATATACCATTGGTATTAGTCATTTCTCTTAAATTGTTTCTTAGAGCAATCTATAAAAAAGTATTACCATATTTCATCAAACCTATTGGGTCCTCAATTACATAATACAGCATTATTTTATGTCCCACTAATCAAGAAAGAAAGATAGAAAAATGTCAATTTCAGATATGTTAAAGTATGTAAAATATGCATCTAAGAATTGACAAGACATGGTATTTAATCTAATCTGTAAGGGAAGAAAAATTGTGATATCCCTTTCTTGCAAATTACTTTATCCTGACTATATAAGGTTAACTGAGCCCAAGGACAAATCCTACTTGCTTAAAGGTCTTTTTAGATATGTACTTCCAATATGGTAGCCACAAATCACATGTAGCATTTTTTTGGTTAACAGCTTTATGGAGATATCATTCATATAGCATAGGTTTCATCAACGTAAAATGTTAAAAACTAATGGCTTTTAGTATATTCACAGAGTTGTGTACCCACCACCATAATCAATTCTGGAACACTTTCATCACCCCAAAGAGAAACCGTTAACAGTCACTCCTCTCCTGTTTGCTCTCAATCCTCCCAAGGATTGAGAGCAAGGACTATTCTTCTATCTTTATAGATTTGCCTATTCTGGACATTTCACATAAATGGAATTTATCTCAGTCCCTTTTATTGCTAAGTAATATTCCAACATTCCATATAATGGATATATCATCTTTTGTTTATCTATTCATCAGTTTATAAACATAAGGTTGTCTCTTTCTGAATTATGAGAATGCTAAAAATATCTGTGCATAATTTTTTTTAAAGATTTATTTGAGAGAGAGAGAGAGAGAGAGAGTGTGTGTGTGTGTGTGTGTGTGTGTGAGAGAGTGGGGGTGGGGCACAGGCAGAGGGAGAGAAGCAGACTCTCCAGATCATGGAGCCCAAAGCAGGGCTTGATTCCAAGACCTCGAGATCATGACCTGGGTCAAAATCAAGAAGTCAGACGCTTAACAAAACTAAGCCACCCATTTTAAAATTCAGTTCCTTGGTTGCACATTTCAAGTGCTCAATAGCTACATGATTACTTTTGGATAGCATAGATATGAAATATTTCCATCATCACAAAAAGTTTTATTAGAGAGTGTGGTTTTAGACTAGGTAAAACCTGGTGCCAGAAGTATAGCACTACTTAAATGTAGTTACAAATAATAGAAAATGTGCTATGCCAGCTCAGGATTGGGCCTTTTATGAACCATATCCTATGTGTATATATAAATTAGTTCCAGGCTTTATTAGAAAAAAGTCTTAACATTAAAAAAAAAGTTGAAGCTATCACTGTAGGTTCTTCATTTAATATATTTACAGCATACCTAGTACAAACTACATGCTGCTGGTAATGGGAAGACAAAAATGAATAAGATGGTCCTGCCCACAGAGGACTTGAAGAATAGTAAGGTTTTCACTCTTCTAGTTCTAACTCCTTCTGATTGCCTGGCTAAAACTGGAGATGAAAAGTCAGGAGGTTTTAGTTTTCAACCAAGGAATAGGAGGGTAGTCACCCCTCAGAGCACCATAACCACTGTACGTGAAAAACAGGATTCTCCAAAATCTACTGGACCTCAATTCCCAACAGTATAAAAAGACTCAGGAGTTTCCATATGTGCTTCTATCATTAGTAACTGAAAATTGTAATTTTATAGTGCAAACTTAAAAAAGATGTGGGATACTTACGTTTTGCCCATAATTTGACTGCTCTTAGGGTGAGTCTAAAAGTTTCTTTATTTGGCACTAAATGCAAAATTTCATCAGTAACTCTACATCCTGAAAAAGATAAAGCATTCATTTATCATTATGCAACAAAATCTAGTTAATTCAGACATACTTCTAATTTCCAGATTCTCAAATGCTAAAACTACCAAAGATGATAAAATGTGGGCTTATTTTCTCTATGTATTTGAAATTTAGCACATATATGAGAAATTACTTTGCTTTTAAAGAATTAAAAAGTACATGGCTAATGTAATTCAATATTAAAATAAGAGATGGATCTAAGTTTCACTTTTTTCACCATTTGTCTTTACTGCTAATCAAATGTCCCCAACTTATAAAACAAAACAATAAAGCAATAACAATTGCTTTAACATCCACCTTATTTCACAAACACTGTGATTTACTGTTGTACTCTGAAAGTACAATAAAAATGCAGTGATAAAAGACACTATAAGCCAGTGTTTTGTTCTCAGAGAGAAGTCTTGGACCCTTGGGAATGCTAGGTTAACCTATTTTTTTTTTTTTTAAGTTTGTCAAACCTATTTTTATAATAACAATAAAGCTTTGCCTCTTTTCTGTGTTAACATTTGCGCTAGTGGTGCAAAAGCAGTGGTAGCTAAAACTTACTGGTACCAAAGCTTTAGCAACAAACTGTACTAGTAAATAATTATTTTCACCACCACACATTTTAAGTTAGAAAACAGGAAAGGAACCCATCCAATGTTTGAGCAAGTTAAAGAAAGCTGAACTACCTGTTTTTTTCAAGGAATACCAGTTTTACTTAGAAGAATCCTAAAAAATGAACAAAGTGAGCCCCTCACTTCAAGGAAAACAAATGACAAAACTTGTTACCAATAAAATTTGAGCTTTCAAGTAAAATTAGAATTCTGGACAACTAGTATCTGCTACTGTGAGACTGACATCTTTCCAATATTTAAAGACTTTTCTGATGAGACTGGGTGATATTAATGAATGTGATTTTCCTGGATATTTTATAATGAAATGTGTGTTAACATTTTGAAGATCCAAATAACTTTGTAAACCAGTAATTTCCTAATGACCAAGCCATGACAGTACAAAATCACGCATGGGTAAAAGATCTATTCAAAGAACAAGAGAGACCAATAGATTTTAACGTAAGAGTATAAAAAGTTAATTGATGTGGCTTTAGAGTCAATATTCAAATTAACCTTTAAAAAAACACTTTTACTAACCAATTAAAAGGAACAAACTTCTGATATATGCTACAAACATGGACAGACCTCACAAACACTATGTAAAGTGAAAGAAGCCAGACACAAAATACCACATATTGCATGATCCCATTTACATGAAATGTCCAGAAAAGGCAAATCTATAGACACAAAGTAGAATAGTGGTTGCCTAGGACTTGGGGTTGGAAAGGAGAATGACTGTAAATGTGTAAGAGGGATCTTTTGAAGATAAAATGTTCTAAAATTGCATTGTAGCATACGACTCTGGGAATATGGTTAAGACTACAGAATTGTACTAAAAAGAACAAATTTTATGACATGTAATTATACCTCAATAAAGCTGATGAAAAGAAAAAGGATACTGTCACTGGTCAAGTTTTGCTGTATTATCAAAGAATATCCACAATTTTCTGAAAAGGCTATTAAAATTCTCCTCCCTTTTCCAATTATGTATCTTTAAGCGGTCAGATTCTACCTGTGCTTCAATCAAAACATTACAAGAAATGAATTGACTGAAAAGACAGATACAGGGATCTAGCTATCTTCCATTAAGCCAAAGAGTTTTGCAAACATGCCAAAAAAAAAAAAAAGAAAAAAAAAAAAGCCAGTCTCACACAAAAACATACTTATATTCACTTAGAATGGGTTATTTTGAAATAAATGCTTTAAAATTTTGTTTTCATTTCTAATATGGTATATATTGACAGATATAACCTACATAAATGGAAGATCTTTGGGGTTTCTCAATAAACTTTTTAGAGCGCAAAGGCATCCTGAGACCATTTAGTTTGCGCACCATCACTATAAACATAAACATTTCAAATAAATGTGTGTCTTTTAAAATGCCTAAATGTGCTCAGATTATCTATATAAAGAAAATCACATCATTTTTAACTGAGTTAATCCAATCCCTTAAAAAGTCCATTAATAGTTCTGCAAAATAGATCTAATTGTTTTCAAGCAGATATCTGAGATTTCTTTTTAGAAGCTTACCATTTAGGCTGCGAATACACCTTATATCAAGGCTTCTCAGTCGAGAGTCGTCTCTTAGATCTAAATTATCTGATATGGTTTGAATTGCCAGTCTTGCAAAGACTAGATCAATCTTTGGAAAGATGCAAAAAAAGAGAAAAATATTACTTTTTCTCCTTCTAGTCCATTCTCCCCCCACCCACCCAACCTCAAAAGTATAAAGTTCTAATTATTAGTTTGGGAAGTTCTAACAAAACTTCAAAAAGATTATGTAGGCAATCTCACATGGGAAAATCACTACAAAGTTGTGTGACAGTAATTAAAGTCACAAATTAAGGGAAAGCATTTTAATTTTAGCATATATGCCAAGCATTAAAAAGAACATCAAAATCTTATGAATGAATTTCTAGATAAAGATGGCAGATCCAACACACATTTACATTCACTCCCTCTTGAAACCCCACTAAAACACCAGTAAATTTTTTTTTTTAATTTAATTTTGTTTTCTAAAGGCATAACCCACTAGGATGAAGGGAATAAAAGGAGATGACAGCAAAAACTATGGAAGAAGATGGATAAGTGGTAACAGACTTAGCAGATTTAAGAAAGCAGAGATAAAAAAATATTATATCCAGGAAAGGATAGGTAGCTATAAATACATACATAAATAGAAAGGAACATTTAGAAAAATAAAAAAGTTATTCTTAGAAATTAAAAACATGACAGCAGAAATGGAAAACATTAGAAAGCTTGGAAGATGAGAAAACCCCCCAAAGCAGAAATATAGAGATGTGGCTGTTCAATATATAGAAAAAAGAGAGAAAAGAAAGGCAGGAAATCCAATAGAATTCAATACAATTTCCATAATTGAAAGGACAGGAATTTCCAAAGTGGAAGAGGACTACTGAGTGCCTAGCATATTTGGCTGAAAAGACATATACCAACGTACATTACCATGAATTTTACAACTATGAAGCCCAGGAATAAAAAGATCATATTAAGTGTCCAAAGAGACAAACAGGTCACAAAAGATGAGAAATCAATATGGCATCACACTTTCCCACACAGCATGAAAGGTAGAAGACAATGAAGCAAGGCTTTCAAAATTCTGATACCTAGAACTCTATACTCAGCCAAACTATTATTTTGGTGTAAGAACAAAATGAAGACATTTTACTTAAACACACAGGATCTCAAAAATATGTGCCTTTCACAGGAAGCTAGTGGATGAATGACATTAAAATGACAGTAAGTCAAAAAAGAAGAGAACTCTAGACAAAGGCAAAAAGAAATCCCAGGATGATAGTAAAGAAAGATCCAGGATGCCAGCTGTTTCTCCTTCATCGAGAACAACTGGTGTGGAATCCAACATGTGAGAAGACTCACATATTTTTTTAAGATGATAATGATGGAACACCTGAAAAATCTAAATCTATTTAAAGAAGATTCAGACAGCTAGCAGAGACTGACTTTTAATTAGTGTTACATATAAAAACCAAGCAAACAAAAGGCAAAACAATTATTAACTCCCAAGAAACAAAATGCCACAAAGAACAATAATCTAGTATACTTTGTGCTCAGTTTCAAACATTATTTATAAGATAATAATGTAAACACTGAATATTGATCCAATCAAAATTATAACACAATTATTTTAGATTATAGGAACCAGAAGGGTGTCTATAAAAATCATGTGTAGGGATGGAAGCTGGTTCATTTTCTATAGTGAGAAGTCAATAGATACAGGAGAAAAAAAGGTAAGAAACTATTTAAAAACAATTTGATTCCTTAAAATATGTGTCTTTGTTGGTCTGATTAAGAAAAAAAACAAAACAAAACTGAAAAAAGCCTTATGTATTAATTCAGTTGCAAAGTCAGAAAAAATATTAAACACTTACTTCAATTCCATCAAATTCAAATTTTATAACAGGTACAAAGGCATCTTCTACAGCCTACAAAAGAGGACAACAATTAAAACAGGTAAATAATCCTCTAAAGGTGTAATCCTTTCTCTATCCTTCCTAACTGCCAATGATGTGAATACCTTTGCTAAAAAGAAAATGTTCTTGGTATCACATTCCAAGTAAATAAGTGCTTTTACCCTGTGACTGTGTTACTTCAGATAGAGAAAATGTCATGTCAGTAATTAACTAATTTATTTATCCTCCTAAAGATACTCATCAGAAACTGGCAGACAGAACTGCTATCATTTGGGTACTCACTATTTGTTGAGATTAAACCTGAACACCAAATATTTACAAAAAAAACTAGTGTTGGAAATTAAAATATAATCAGAGCTCATGATTAATCTATTAATACAATGTAATTTAGAATCAGTAGAAATGTCCTCTTTCTGAGCTTTCTTAATCCCCCAACCTAACAAATTCTTAACCTCCTTCTCCATTCCCAAATGCCCAAATAATGCAGATCCTTTCAACTTACCCTAGCTTAGACTGCGTTAAAGCTATGTTTGTTTAGTTTCCCTAATCTCTCCCTCCCATAAACTATGTCTTGTTCATTACTGTATTTGTGGGACTAAGGACAGTATCTGACAAATCACTGGTGTTGAAATTTCATTTACTAAATGAATGGCTAGATATGCACACAGAGAGTGAGTAACTGAATCTTACACATACTAACAGCTATCATTTGATATGCATCAACCACTTATCAAATATTAGTCAATGTTAATGTCAATTATCTCATTGACCCTCAGAAAAACCTTAAAAAATTTATCACTACATCTCCATCTTACAGCTTTGAGGAAACCAGGCTCAAAGAACACAGGTAACTTAAAATCTAAGAGCTAATATGTCGTAGATTCTAGATTCAAACCCAGGTCTGTATTAACTATAAAGTCCATGTTCTTAACCATCTGTTATTTTAAAAAGATATAGCAACTTCTTAAGTATATCAAAAATCATAAGCCCAAGTTTTTATTAACAAGTTCAAAATATTAAATACCAGAGGATACTTACTCTTAAGTTTCTAATGCCATCTTGATGTTTCAGTTTTTCAAAAAAAGATTGAAAAAAATCAGATCTCTCCACATGTCTTGGAGCTACACAAAGTGCATCAATGTCAGCTCCTGTAAATCAAAGTATTTCTAATTAAGACTATATTAAGTATGCATTATATTTTTGTTAAAACACATAAAAACATTATGTTCAGAATATGTAAGATTAATACAGGAAAATATTAACAATGATTAGCTCTGAGTAGTGAGATAATGGGTTTTTCTTCTGTACTTCTAATTATGAATAACAAGAATTTGTTACTGAAAGTTTTTATCAGAACACAGAAAAGCAGTTACCTTTGGTGTGTACTCCAAGCCTATAGGAGCCAAACGTGAAAATTTTACCACCAACAGTAGCCACAACAGAAGGTGGGAGATTCTAAAATTAAATTAAATTAAATTAAATTAAACAAATGGCATTTGATTGTTGAAATTATTTAGCATAAAAATTGCCTAAATACTACCAATATATAATATATTTGTCAACTTTGGGAAACTGAGATTTCTGAAAGTACTTCAGAGCTCTTTGGGCTGCAGCTTGAAGTAATGAGAGTATTCCTAGAGGGAAGACAAAACAAATTCATACCTACTATACATGCACACATCTCTCTTAAGAAAACCATTTTTTATCACTTGACCCTACTTGTTCCCTTCCAATTGCCTGTCTTTGACTCCATCCTTCTGTCACCAAGGAGCTCTTAACTACCAAACGAATGCACTTTCAGTTCTCTATAGTATCATACACTTAACTCATTCCACTTCCCCATTAGTTTCTGGGAAAAATACACTTAATTTCTTGATTGAACTTATGCAACCTTTCTGCAAGAAAGTGGTCATCTTGAAAAGACCTCCTTGTACGAGGTAATTTAACATCTTTAATGAAAGCTTTTGGACTGTACCAGAACTATAACTCATTTTTCTCTGGAGCCAATTCTAACTTCCCATCAGGTATTTTCTACTCATACATCCTGGTCCACTTCAATATCCTGCTTAAAACAAAATATTCTTCCTATGATAAACCAAGTATCTCTTCTGATTTCTCTTTCTGTTCCTCATTTTCCTTAATACCTGTACCTAGTCATTATTCTTCTTGGCTTACCAATTCTTAGCTTATATCCCTACATGTCACCTCCTTTTTATTCAACTACTGTGCCCTTAATTCTAGGCTTTAATAGAATCTTAAGCTACCTTCTTGACCTCATTTATTTTCTCCTATTCCATTTTTTAGAAAATTCACTTGATGTTCTTACTCTATTATATAACTCTTCTGCTCAAACATTGCTAATGCATTCTTCTCTGACTTCTGCTCAAACATTGCTAACACATTCTTCTCTGACTACTTCTCTGACTAACTGATCCTTGGATCCTGAGAATCTCCACAATGTAGTCTTACGGGATCTTTGTTGCCTTGTCTCCTGATACTCCCTTTTGAATCTCCAACTGCCGACATGTTACATAATCCAGTATCCTTTCCACCGCACTTGCCATTCTCCCCACCTCAAATGCTTGCCCATCTTCTCTGGGTATCTCAATACCATCTGTTTGTTCAAAGTTCAAGTTCCACCTTTTTCATGAAGCCTTCTGATGATCCACCCCTTCCGTAAGAAGCTCTTTTCCTTCTGTGTTCCTGCACTATTATCTTTAACTTTTTTATACTACATTTATTACTGACCTTATCCCCCTGAATACATGTTCCATCCCCTCAACTATATTTAAACTCCTTGAAAATAAGAACTGTATCTACTATCTCACTTGTTTTTTATAATGCCCAGTGCGAGCTTCAAAGAATAATATCCCTTAATTAACTTAATAAAACTATGTAACAGGATATTATATTTGTTACTTCTTCTGTTGAATGGATATTAATGTTTATGACTACCACACATGATTTTAGAACTAGAAAGAAGTCAGTAAATGTATTAATATGAATCAAAAGGATAGAGAAGATAGGACCTTTTGGTTTACCTTCCTAATTTCTATCTTAGTTTACTTTCCTACTTTGAAAAGCAAGATTCTTGCATAATTAATGAGAAAGTGGTACACCGATCAAAGTAAAATATTTTTACCACAAACCACAGTATTTAACTAAAATGATCTGTTTGAGTTGTAGATGGCTTATAGCTTAAATATCCCAGTTGTACATGGAACAGTCAAATGATCTTTGCTCTAACTCAAACCCTTCTGATATTTTCTGGA
This sequence comes from Mustela nivalis, assembly GCF_964662115.1. Lineage (NCBI taxonomy): Eukaryota > Metazoa > Chordata > Mammalia > Carnivora > Mustelidae > Mustela > Mustela nivalis. The sequence goes on from NC_139027.1 coordinate 60,882,647, forward strand.
CTAAAATATGCACAAATCAAAGGAATAGTTGATACAGAAAATGAAAAAAAAAATCACTTTATCCACAGTGGAAGATTAAAAAACAATTAAAAAAATATTTTTTAATGATATTTTATTCACTTTGCTTAAAAAGAAAATCCAAATTATGGCAAAGTCTTAAATTTTTATGCCTAGAAACTAAATGTAAGCCAGCGATTGCTTTCTGCAGATTAAAGTATTAATATGAGTAACATGGGAGAAAAAGCAATTTAATAAAAACAAAAAACAAACCAAAAAAACCACCTTTTGACCTTGACACAGAATATTACCAGAATTTTCTGTTAAGTGTGAAGAAACCCTGAATAAAATTAGTTAGGTACATCTCTCAACAAATTAATATAGTCTCTTTTGTGAATAATACTACTTCATTTATTTCAAATGCATTCTAGAATAGGGATGGAAGCAAAGACCTTGCTAGAACCAAAATAGTTGACATAAAGACCACACAAAGTCATAAAGCTTATGATTTTAAAATAATTCTAGCAATTTGAGTATTTGTTTGCACACCCATAGTATTTACGGGCTGATCAGAGAGGGACAACAGATTTCTTTAACATTTATTTAATGCCTGAGCTCTGTCCTGAGATTATGTAGGTGACCAAGACAGGTTTTTTTTCTTATGGAGCTGATTACCTAGTAGCAGAAAAACAAACATGAATTTTTTTTTTGTTTCTCATGACTAGCATTTCACCTGCTCAGAATTCAACTTATCTGAAAATCTCAACTACTGATAACCCTGCTGAGAGTTCAGAAATGAGTCAGAGAGCTGTTTGGCAGCAAAAGTAAACAACATAAAGACCATTTATTTAAACCTGATGACTGCAGACTTAGCAGAGTCCCTCATGACCTTATTCTGTCGAAAAGAACCAATTTTAAACATGTGCCATAGGCACAGAAAGAAATACTAAAATTTGAAAAAGAAAGAATTCTAACAGGTGTTTATTTAATTTCTAAATCCAGGTAGATTAAGGAGCAGAGAGTTTACAGAGAGACACACTGACTGCTGTGATATATTAACTTCCAGCTAACTGTTAAGGGAAAAAGATGGGAAAACTATAAAAATGATAAAAAGCAAACAAAACTTAAAATACAACAGTTTGGGTCACTCAGTGAAGGGGCAAATGGTATCACCCAGTTGCATACACCCTACTTTGATTAAGTACAGCCACTAAAATAATATTCAGTGATGATTCCCAAACATATGAAAATTCAATTACATCCAAAATCTCTAAGAAAGTAGGAAATATGTAACTTGTTTTAGAAGAAAAATAAGCTACTAGAGGGAAAAAAGGTTGCATAATTATAAATTAGGATCTGCAAACTCCTATATCTCAGGGGTCAGGCAAGTATGCAAATGGAGGGTACACATAAGAAACCCAGAAACTGACTGATATATGACAGGTGCTATGTCAGAGAGAGCAGGACTGGTGGGGCCACAAGGGACTGGAGGGCAGGAGCCCAAAACCATTCAAGCCTATTCCTGCCTTGCACAAGGCAGGCCCAATGTTACCAGATCTGGTATTTCACAAGATGTCTGAAATCTGGCTTTTAAAGTAAAATCCCTTGATATTTAAATTTTGGTACACCACATGTAATTCAAGCAGGAAATCTATGTAGGATTGTAGCTAGACACTGGGGTAAATTCTCATTTATTTATCTCATTATCATTATTTAGAGACTTAACTGTCTAGAACAATTCATTACCAAGTATACCAAAAAGTCTATTTCAGATTATTCTCAACTCCTGCATCTTATTACTAGGACTAATGATCAGGACATAATGAAACTGAATCCAACGAGTTTAGAGTCTTACCTTACTCTCACTGACATCAGAAATCCATTCTTTTACTAAATTATTCAATTTACCAAGAACAACAAGCCTATAACAAAAAATAACATGCTTTAGATCAAAACTAAGAAAACCCAAAAACAGTATTTAAAAAAGTAGTTAAACTGTAGGCAGAATCTTTATGTTGGCGCCAGAGTAAAAGCACATTATAAATAGGCTAATGCTGTCACATCTGTCAATACATGGCACATCTCTTTGATGCTTTGGGTCCCCAAGAGTTCCAAAGAAATGACGATTGTGATACTATGTGGGTCTTTGAGCTACCCTGAAAATTCAAGAAGTTTAATAAAAAATCAAAATTGCCTTCAATAAGTCTGCAGAGGCCAACTGAATTGTCAACTTTCTTGCCCTTACTATGGAATAAAATAAACTCAATGTGGTGATAGAGGTTAGCATTCTCCCATCTATAGTCAGAGATCTTTGGATAATGAAAACAGGTAAATTAAATATTGGCTAATTTTTTAAAAAAGATTTTATTTGTTTATTTAAGAGAGAAAAAGAGCATGAATAGAGGGAGGGGTAGAAGGAGAGGGCGAAGCAGCCTCCCTGCTGAGCAGAGAGCCTGATGCAGGACTGGATCCCAGGACCCTGGGATCATGACCTGAGCCGAAGGCAGACGCTTAACGGACTGAGCCACCCCGGCTTCAAATATTGACTAATTTTTAAGAAATAATATTACTTGGGTGCCTGGGTGGCTCAATGGGTTAAGCCTCTGCCTTCGGCTCAGATCATGATGTCAGGGTCCTGGGATAGAGCCTTGCATTGGGCCTCTCTACCTCAGCAGGGAGCCTGCTTCCCCCCCACTTTCTGCTTGCCTCTCTGTCTACTTGTGATCTCTCTCTCTATCGAATGAATAAATAAAATCTTTTAAAAAAAAGAAAAAAACATTACTTAAAAACAGCAGTTTGATATTAAACCAAACTTTCAACCAATAGCATATCTAAATCCACATTAAAAAAAAGAAGAAAGAAGAAAAGTAGAGTTTAGACATCTCAAGGAAAACATATGAAAAATGGAATTCCTGAGATGTCCAAACTTGCTTTTCCCTCAGCTTTCTCCGGGTAATGGAACTCTATCCCTTGAGGTGCTAAGATCCAAAACCTTGGCATCATCCTTAACCTCTGTCTCTCACATATATTCCAGTCATTAAACCTTACCTTTAAAATATATCCAGAATTCTATTTCTTATCATCTCCACTAATATCCCCCTTAATATAACCCTCCATCCTTTCCTCCCTGAGTTTTTATCATAGCCTCCTAACCAGTCTCCTGACTTGTGCCCTCAATCCCTCTCAGGCTATTCTCAATATAGCAGCCAGAGTGACTGCGTTAAAACATGAGTAAATCATGTTAATCTTCTGCTCAAAAACCTAATGGCTTCTGATTTCACTCAGACTAAAAGCCAAAACTTATACAGTGACTTACAAGGTCCTAAGTGACCTAGCTCTCCCTCCAAGCAACTTCCCACCTCAAGTTCTTTGAGCCCACATTCACCCGTTTACTTACTTTTCTCTGGATACCCAGGTTACCTTACTAGGTAATTCCTTACATATAGCAGGTACACTCCTGCCTCTCATCTTCTGCTAGAGTGCTCTTCCCTCAGGTATCTATATGGTTCCCTCTCTCACTTTGAAATTTTTCCTTAAATGTCAATAAGGCCTTTCAAATAACCTCCACTTCCAGCTTCATTTTTCTCAGCAGCATATGTCATCTGTAACATTCTGTTTATTTTATTTATCTGGCTTATTGTCAGTCTTTTCCTATAACCTCCACCTAAAAAATAAGCTCTAAGTGGGCCAAAATTTCTCTTCATTTTGTCATTTTTTTGCATCCCTTGGCAGGGGCATGGGAAGTACTTTACATTTGCAGAATTAATGATTAAATAACGTACTATGAAATATTTTGCATTTTTAAATGACATACCTGTGGTTCAATTCTTCCTCATCTTCAAACACTCCAAATGGTTTCATAGCATCAATTAATTTCTGTGTGTAAATATGATCAATTTCTTTGGGACATGCCAAACTAATTGGAGAAGTGATTCCATAATGCTTTTGTTGACGCTGGCTGTCCAGCATGGTGTTTCTGTTCAAGAAAAATGAAACAGAAAAAAATTTAAAGTATCATATCATACTGATATAGTTAATCTCTCAATACACTCATTAATTTAGCTACCTTAAAAGTTTACTTAGTATTAACAGTTGCAGCAGGCGTTTTTTTTTTAAGGGGAAAAAAGGGTATTTTGTGTTTATTTTGATGAAGGGCTATTCATACTGCCTCCAGCTTTCATGGTTAGGATGTCTTTTCAAGCCAAAAGCAGCATGTGTTGGCATCAGGACAACTGTGCCAGCACCACTTAGCTCAAATGCAAAAAGCCTGAATGGGAGCTGGGCCAGGGCCACCTCCACTACACCCTGTGGACTTAAGTCAAGTACCATCTATATTCAATCTTTGAAAAGCAGTCAGCCACTTGAAAGAAAGCTCTGAGTAATAACAATGTTCTTTCCCCCTCAGGAAAGAAACAAAAACATCCCATTAGAAGGTCCTTGTGAAATATCCTGGCTTTTAAAAAGAAATCGCGACTCTATTTGTCCTTTAGAAACTTATATTAACATCCTTTGCTCAAATCAAAATTTATAGTCCTAACATTTTGTAACTCTAATTGTCCTCTTCATTTAGATTGGTACTCAGACCATTTTCACACTAAATAACTACGACATTCTTTATACTTTTATCGGTACAATACAAGCCAACCTCCAAAACATTCTAGCTATCAGGAAATTATAGTCTTGAATAAAGTACAATCTCTTTCAATAATTTCCAAATAAATTTTGGGACCAACATGGGTTAGTAAAACTTTTTATTTTGCTAAGAAAGTAAAGCAAAAATAAACATACGCAATAACCAACTAAACCTACCATCTATCTTCACCATTAGATGCTGAGGACCATTAACAACGGTAAGAATGTAATCTCAAAATATAAAAGAAGTCTTTTAAATGAATAAATTAGCACAAAAATAATTAATAATAATAATAATAATAATAAATAACACACAAAAATACAGTAGTGATTATTTTTTAATTTTTAACTGGTCAAAAATCTTATTGCTACGAAGTTCTTAGGCATGCTCTTTAGCTAAAGATTTCATTAGGTAAGGAGGGAGAATCAAATGGAAGATAAAATAACCTATATATCCTCTGAAAGGATTCAAAGAAACAAAAGGGAAACACCAATACCAGTGACTTTAATTTCTTTCTGGTATTAATCTTCCTGTGGAACAAACAAAATTTCAATTAGCTATTTCAAGTAACTTCTTTTTAAAGATTTAGCTTTTTGCCTCTAAGAGAGCTATTTTAGTATTGTCTGTGTGTGTTTAAATATGTATGGTAAATGGATGGGACAGACTGATTATAAGTGCCATTTTACAGGTAAGCACCCAAGATCCAAGAGATAGGAAGAGCCAAAATCTGAACTCCAAGACCGAAGATCTTTCTACCACTCCATTCTCCCTTCAACAAATACATCTGTTCTGCTACTATGATCTTGGGTCCCCCTTTCTTATCTATGTGATGAAAAAATTGGTTATCAAGCTTCCTACCCTACCGGTACTAGATAGCGCATAAATTCCAAATCTATGGTTCTGAACCTCCCTCATCTGGAGGGGAATAGGAGGGAAAGCCGACCAAAAGAATCCCACATTCCCTTCAACTCATCAATTTCACTTATAAGTAAACACCCTAGAGAAATTCTAGTACAAGTATACAAGGAAACATGTACAAGATTGTTCACTGCCATACTGTAACAGTAAACACTCAGAAACAACCTCCAACAGTCACTAACAGAAAAGGGACTAAGCTAAAGTGTATCCCTACAATGGAATACAATACAGTCGTTAAGATGAATTAATGAGAGTTGAAAATATTAACACGGACAAAGTTCAAAGATACTATGTTGCACTACAGAAGTTGCAAAATGACAAGTATGAAACCAGCTATAAAAAGCTTAAAAACAAGTAAAACAATGCCATTATTATGGACACTTAAATATGTTGTAATAGCATTTTTTAAAAAGCAGTAATAAACATCAAGTTCAAGACTGTGTGGAACTCTGGGAAGAGAGGTGAATGGAATAGGAGGAGGTAAGAGAATGCTTAAAACGGTATCTGTAATGCTTGAGTTCTTTTAAATAAAGATATGTATGTACACACACACCCCCACACACATAAAGAATTCTATGCTTTGGGAATAGAATGAATGGTGGCTACACAAATGATGATTATGTTATTCTCTGCATTTTTCTGGTTAAATTAAATAATTTCCTAATAAACCAAAATATTAGGAGCGACAACAAAATCCTGCCAAACACGGAAACCGTTTCTGACTTATCAAAGTGTGAGCAGGAGGTATAGACCGCTAGTAGATATACGGTGGGTCGGTGGGGGAAGCTTGGGAGGGCGAAAAGATCCTAGCTTTTTATTAAAACGAAACGCATGGGCTGGGATAGGTCATTCACTCCTGAAGACCAGGAGACAGCCGGTCCGGAGGGAGGAGGGGGAGGTAGGGGGATGGTATTTGCGCCAATGCAGACAGGAGCAGAGACGGGCTCAGACAGTGCTGGGGGCAGGAGAGTGACCGACAATTTCTCCCCGCGGACACCCGCGTCTCTCCCGCCGCTCCCCCGTCTGGGGGCGTCATCCAAGGTGGGACAGGAGAAGGCAGATGGGGACTCCAGGAGTCCCCGAGTCTGTGCAGGGGTGGCCAGGTGAGCCGCCGGGTGTAGGGGAGGTGCCCTTGCCGACCGGCCAGAAGCGGGGAAGGAGACCACTCGGGCGAGCTCCGGGCAAGGCGCGAGGGGAGGGAACGGACACCGGGTCCCGGGCCGACCACCCCAACCCACCCCTCTCTGCTTCGCCCCCAACCGCCGTCCCCCACCACTTACGCAGACATCTCTTTCATCGCTTCCTGCGTCTCCCACACCGGCGAGTATCTTTCTCTCTGGAGTCAAGTTCTTGCTCTTCCCTTCTCCTCTTGTCGACTTTCCCCCGGTCGCTTGTAGCTCGCTTGCTCGCTCACTTTCTCACTTACTACGGCCGAGGCATCCAACCGAGTAGTGAAAACACCACAAAACCGGCTCTATTTATGACAATACAGCGCGGCCGACGCCAATATGGCGCCGCTTCCCAGCCTGCCCCTCGCCCGCTGCGGCCCCGCCCCTGGAGGCCTGGACCCGCCCTCGACCCCGCCCCCTCCTCCTTTGGGTCCCGGGAGGCTTCGGTGGCCCCGCCCACAGGGGGCGCGAGCTCTGGCTGCAAACGCCGGTCGAAAGGGAGCGTTTCGTCCCCTCCTTTGTCCGTGGGACTGTCAATCCAAGCAAACCGCTTGGAATGTGATTAGGAACATATTTTCCTTGTTTCACTAATGAAAGACTATGTTTTTTAAAAGATCACAACCTTGCCTAGCAAATACTAGTTTAACTCTTCCGTTATCTTTCACCTTTAATTAGTCATAATCATACGTAATCAATCAACTCGTGGAGATTTTGTCGTGATAGGGTCACACCAAGGAACGTGTGACTTTACAATCATCCCAGGGAAAACCAAGCTTGTAAATGGGAGGCTAATCTGTTCATTTCATCTCTACCTCCCCCTGATTTATGACATTCTGGCAGTTGAGGTGGGGGTTGAAAGGACAATCGCTAGCAGTTTGCGATAGGAGGATTAATCCAAGAAATAATTTAATATACTAAATCATTACAAAGAAAAGGATGTCAAGAAGCTGCCTTTTCTCGGAATGTGACTCAGAGCCATAGAGGCGATTACTTATAAAATTATTCATTCATTCATTCATTCAAAAATATTTATTGAAAACCAAACGTTATTAGGCACCAGTGCTTTATGGAGCCTAAAACCAGATGTAATCTTTAACCTTACGAAGTTTGGAATTTAGTGAGGAAACAATCAAATATAAATGATATTCTTCTGTTGTAGAACTAAAAATACCTACTGTGTGTCAGGCACTAGGGATACTTAATTCCTGCCCTTCACAGTTCACAGTCTAGTGGAGGAGGACAAACATACACAGAGATCATTGAAATATAGCTGGGGCCAAGAGATTTGGGGAAGCTTAAAGAGGACCACCTATTGGAAGCTGAATCTGAAGACTTGATTAGACTCAGGCTAAACACTGCATCACACCAAGAGTCACATTATGAACCTCTGGTAATCTCATCATTGATGATAGTAAGATTGACCACAGGGTTTATGTGCTGATAGTCATCTTGGAACTACATAGTAATCTGTGGGGTGATAACTTTGACACTAGGTGAATATCCTGATGTCCAGCCACCATTCACCTAATGGTTTCATCACCTGTTGATAATATTACCTTAATTATTTCCTTAGGGGTTGCAAATTGTGAGTTTCCAACTCTGTCTACATTTATAGGGGGCATTTTTCTGGAGAGAAGAGCTTTTCCTCATTGACTAGGACTATTAGGTTATTCTGCAATATGATTCCTACTGCAAAGGAAAAACAGTCCTTTCCCTTCCAGAGTTAAGAACTTGAACTTGGTATAATGGCCACCTCCAAAGAAGTTCTTACTTGTTTGCTTGCTTATTTTATTCCTTTTTTGTTGTTGTTATTTAATGGCCACCTTCAAAGAAGTTCTTATTTATTTGCTAGCTTATTTTATTCCTTTTTTTAATATGTTGGCATATTTCAATTACAGTCATGGTTCTTTTGATGCTAAAATTGGCCCAACTTTGCTCTTTGGGTTCCTCTGTCAAGCTGGTTCCTTGGCTAGTATTAAAAAAAAAAATTATTTTTAAATCAGTATGATAGCTTGGAAAGTGGTATTTCTTTGTGGTTTCACACATCCCTGATCAGTGGTATATCACTGGCCATTTATATTTCTTACTCAGGGAATTCAAATGTTTTGTCCATTTCCCTTGTAGCATAACTGTCTTTACACCAGTAATCCAGATTCGCCCCTACAAATGAAATATTCTCATGACTTATTGCTTGTCTCTTTCAGCTGCAACCTCCCTTTGCTTGAGTTTTTCCTTCTGATCATCTCTTGCTCTAGAATGAGCTTAAAATAGCTTATTCAGAAAAGAGGTGCATTTTCCTAGTTTTGGCATATTTGAAAACATGTCCTTCAAAGCTTAGTAGATGGTGCTTTATTGTTACCTGGTGAGTCTTAAACACTTGTAAAATTCTTATTTTTGAAGTTTAAAAATTCTGTTCAGATAGGCCTTTGTATGATTGTCTTTTCCCTAAAATGTGTTTCGAACATAATAAACATCAAATTTTTTTTCTGAGTACTTTTTAAAAGATCATATTAAGTCCTTTTTTCTTTTTTTTTACTTTAAAAATTGCTTCTGTTCCATCCATCAGTCAGCTCTTTTGTTTGTTTGTTCAGGTAAACAGAATTGCAACTTGGGAAAATGTTAACATGTTCATGCAAGTAATTCAGGGTAAAAATCTTTAAAAATTATTATTTTAGCTTTTTAAACATCAATTGGGCTGCCTGTAGAACAAGTAGGGCATATTGGTCTTCCTCACCAGCTCATCCTCAGAACTTAAGTGTTTAATAAAGATTTGTTGAGGGAATTGATTTCCAGTATTATTTTCCCTTATGTCTTTATTCATCTCATCATCTCTTCATCTTTTTGTCCCAATTGGTAGACAATCTCCACTTTTCCTTTTGTCTCTAAGTTAATATTCTGAATGTTATGTAAGTATTCCATTGGAAAGCTTTCATCTCTGAACCACCTTTATTAACTCAAAGCATTTCCTTTACCTGGCAGATGGTTGTAGCAGAGTATTGTTCACACTGGTCATCAGCAGGTTATGACTAATACCTATTAAAATATAACTTAAAGAGTATGGTACTTCAGGTAGGATCATCCAGAAATGACCTTGGGGACTGAGGCTGGGGAGGCCCACATATTGTGCCAGAAATAACTAGGGTTTACCCTTCTACCAGCAGGAGCGGCTGTGCCCACACTCAGCTTCCCAGGAGGGCTTTTACCCCTTGCAAAAGGGGCTACAACTTCTTAAGGGCTCCTGAGATCCCCAGGTGTTGGGCAGCTAGCCTCTAAGCTCAGTTACCCTGGCTCTGAATTCTAACGAGGCTGCTTTCTCACAAGTTTACTCTAAGAAGATACCACCTTGGGGACATGTTCTTCCATCGGAACACACAGAACGCCTAGCCATAGCATCCCTCTCTCTGGGATGTTTGGAAAACCCTAGACTATGCTATCTTCTCTTTCTGACTCTTGGCTTATAATTTCCCCCATTAACGCCTGTTCCTTAACTTAAGCTGAATGACCATGTGGAATTCACCCTAAGCCCTGTCTTGTGGTAGGTAGTGACCACGCAGAGACTCCTACCCACGTTGAACAACAAAAATAAAGTAGGTGGTTGAATTTGCTGTCAATGAATTCATGTCGAGTCCTGCTCAGTTGATTTTGAACAAATAGGAGTTGGAAGTTTTCAGAAATTGACATGGGTCATGTTACAAAGTGCCTTTTTGATTCCACTCCCCACCCTGACCTCCAATTCCAGAGATGGAGCCTTCAGGAGGTAATTAGATCACAAGAGTAGAGCCTTCATGATGAGATTATGCGCTTAAAACGAGAGGGGAGAGTGCTTGCTTCTGTCTTTGGTCCCTGCAATACAAGGTTACAGTGAGAAGACAGCCATCTGTAAAACCAGGAAGAGGGCTCTTATCAGACACTGAATCTGCCACTACCTTAATCTTGTACTTCCCAGCTTCCGGAATTGTGAGATACAAATATCTGTGTTTTAAGCCTCCCAGTGTATGGTCTTGTTACAGCAGACCAAACTAATTAAGACAGATCCCAACCAAATTATTAATAGTAGGACATCAGATCCTGATAAAGAGGAAAGAAGCTGGCAGTAATGATATCTCAAAAATGTAGAATCATTTTGTTATAGAATTGTGCGGGGGGTGGCAGAGAAGAATGGGGAATGTAGTCCTAGTGAAGCTTCATCTCTACCACTGTGTGCAGTTTCTTTGGGAAAAGGACCTTACTCTTTAAGGTCTTGTGCTTGGATAGCTAATTGATGCCCTGTTGGGGCCTCAGCCCATCACCGAGGATGTCTCAGAGGGACAGGCACCCAAGCATTGCCCTTTCTAACAGACCTCTCAAACTTCTTTGCTTTCAGCCTTCTGTCACAGAGTGACATCTACTACTGCACGTTAGGGGTGTCAGAGGGCATCTTTTAGCATCTTCTGCTTACAACCATAATTTGTTGCCTGCTTGTAGAAGAAAGATTGCTTTCTGTGGTTCCACTTTATTTTGCTAGTAGTTTAAGTCCTCAGTGTTTTTAATGTGAAATATCTATTGCCAGTGCAGATATTTTGTTTGTACAATTTTTAAAGGAGATTTTATTCATTTATTTGACAGAGGGAGAGAGACCACAAACAGGGAGAGCAACAGGCAGAGGGTGAGGGAGAAGCAGGCTCCCCACAGAGCAGGGAACCTGATGTGGGGCTCAATCCCAGGACCCTGGGATCATGACCTGAGCGGAAGGCAGACGCTTAACCAACTGAGCCACCCTGGCACCTCTTGTTTGTATAATTTATTTTTTTTAATATGAATTTGATCCAAAGACAAGACAAGGCAGGTACATGTTCGTTTCTCTGTATCTAGAATAATATGTAAAGTCCTGGATATGCTTTAAGCAATTCAAGAGTCCATTGATTAGATGAGTTTGCTCTGGAGAGCAATTCCAAGTATCTGGATTTTCATGGTTTATGTTTGTGGGGTGAGGTCCCCTGTGTTTCCAAGTTTTTCTTGCATTATAAAACCTGTTAGCTTCATTGGAAGAACCTAAACTCTATGCGTTTAGGAGTGGCAAACCAAACCAGGTAGCAATCTATGGCTTTCCTGGGATGCGGCTTAACTGCCTGAAGTTAGGGACCTCAGCAACCCCTCCCAGCTGTTTCTCTCCTACATGTTCGGAAAGGCAGGAAAAGTCTTTACGCCAATTTAAAAACTTCTTCCTAGAGCTCGGGGGATTAACATATAAACTCGGTGGACAGAGCATGTAGGTTTCCTGCTTCTCTCCAAATTGAAGGCAGGATTAATTACGGTCCTCACCTGTTCCTGAACCAGGTCGGTAATGGATCCTGGCTGTGCGCTCCCTGAAGCAGCTCTTATCCACAGTTCTCTGCCGACTCCCCGGCTTTGATCAGCCCATTCCCTCTCAGCAGGCTAACACGGTAGCCACAGGACACAAGTGCTTAGTTTACAATCATGTTAATTTTGCTTTTTGTTTGTCTTTAGCAGTTGGAGATTAATGAGTAAAGAGGGTGTTTAAATTTTCAACCAGCCTTCTTTTAATCACTTGGCCGCATTGTTGCTGGCAGTTTTACTACTTTGATTTCCTGAATCGATCAGGTATATAGTTTCCTTGTCCAGTGTCAGGTACAATGCAGGAAAAGACAGTCCTACCAAGAATAGCTGCTGCTCTGGATTTCACGAAAGTCTCTGGTGACAATTCTTTAGGTTCTTTGTCATGATTTGTCATAGCATTTTGTTGCTGAATGCATCCCTCGCATTTTAAATAAATTAGGAATGCTTCCAAAGTATTTTATTTTATTTTTTTACAAAGGATGCTGCTATGCTCATTCTTCGTAGCTACGGAATCAAAATAGCCTTTATCTGATGGAATGGTGAAAATTAATTCAGATTTTGGAGTAAATTCTTTAGATGAGGTAGTTGCTACTCCGAGCTCCTAATTCTGTCTTCTGAACTGAGGAACACAGACTCCATTCCACTGCAGCTTTTCTTCAATGTGAGCTTCTGTCATGTACACAAATATGCTGGACCTTGATGATTCTCTCTCAAAGAGGCTTCATATCAAAGAAATCCCCTTCAGGTCTAATATTTTGCAATGCAGTTTCGTATACATAGCGTTATGTATACGAATAACGCTATGCCTCATTCCTGGCAGTAAGAGACATGATAGCTTTGCTTTAACATAGTGATGATATTTCTTGCTTGCCTTTTTTTTAAAAAAGATTTTATTTTATTTTTATTTAAATTAATTAATGTATAGTGTATTATTAGTTTCAGAGGTAGAGTTCAGTGATCTGTCAGTCTTATATAACACCCACTGCTCATCGTATCCCATGACCTCCTTAATGTCCATCACCCAGTTACCCCAGACCCTGCTCTTCTCCCCTCCAGCAACCCTCAGCTTGTTTCCTATGATTAAGGGAGATGGTTTGTCTCCCTCTCTGATCTCATCACGTTTTATTTTTCCTTCCCTTCCCCGGTGATCCTCTGTTTTGTTTCTTAATTTCCACACATGAGTGAAAGTGTATGATGATTGTCTTTTTCTGGTTGACTTATTTTGCTTAGCATAATACCATCTAGTTCCATCCACGTTGTTGCAAATGGCAAGATTTCAATTTTTCAATGGCTGAATAGTATTCCATTGCCACATCTTCTTTATCCATTCATCTGTCAACAGACATCTGGGCTTTTTCCGTAGTTTGGCTATTGTGGATATTGCTGCTATAAATTGAATCACTACATTTGTAACTTGGGGGGTAAATATCCAGTGTGCAATTGCTGAGTCATAGGGTGGCTCTATTTTCAACTTTCTGAGGAACCTCTATACTGTTTTCCAGAGTGACTGCAACAGCTTGCATTCCACCAACAGTGTAAGAGATGCATCCTTGCCAGCATCTGTCGTTTCCTGACTGTTATTTCTCTGCATCCTTGCCAACATCTGTCATTTCCTGATTTGTTAATTTTAGCCATTTTGATTGGGTGAGGTGGTATCTCCTTGTGGTTCTGAGTTTATTTTCCTGATACTGAGTGATGCTGAGCATTTTCTCATGTATCTCTTTGCCATTTGCATGTCTTCTTTGGAGAAATGTCTGTTCATGGCTTCTACCCATTTCTTGATTTGATTATTTGTTCTTTGGATGCTGAATTCGATAAGTTCTTTATAGATTTTGAATACTAGCCCTTTATCTGATATGACATTTGCAAATATCTTCTCCCATTCTGTCAGCTGTCTTTTGGTTTTGACGACTATTTCCACTGCTGTGCAAAAGCTTTTTATCTTGAAGTCTCCACAGTTCATTTTTGCCTTTGTTTCCCTTGCCTTTAGAGATGTGTCTAGCAAGAAGTTGCAGCCTATGTTCTCCTCCAGGATTTTGATGGATTCCTGTCTCACACTGAGGTCTTTCATCCATTTTGAGTCTATTTTTGTGTGTGGTGTGAAGAAATGGTCTGGTTTCATTCTCCTGCATGTGGCTGTCCAATTTCCCCAACACCATTTGTTGAAGATACTGTCTTTTTTCCATTGGATATTCCTTCCTGCTTTGTCAAAGATTAGTTGACCATAAAGTTGAGGGTCCATTCCTAGGTTCTCTTTTCTGTTCCACTGATCTATGTGTCTGTTTTTGGGCCAGTACCATACTGTCTTGATGATTACAGCTTTGTAATAGAATTTGAAATCTGAAATTGTTGTGCCTCCACCTTTGGTTTTCTTTTTTCATCATTCCTCTGGCTATTTGAGGTCTTTTCTGGTTCCATACAAATTTTAGGATTATTTGTTCCAGCTCTGTGAAAAAAAGTTGATGGTATTTTGATAGCAATTGCTTTGAATGTATAGATTGCTCTAGGCAGCATAGACTTTTTTTTTTTAAAGATTTTATTTATTTATTTGACAGAGATCACAAGTAGGCTGAGAGGCAGGCAGAGAGAGGAAGGGAAGCAGGCTCCCCGCTGAGCAGAGAGCCCGATGCAGGGCTTGATCCCACGACCCTGCGATCATGACCTGAGGTGAAGGCAGAGGCTTTAACCCACTGAGCCACCCAGGTGCCCCATCTCGGCAGCATAGACGTTTTAACAATATTTGTTCTTCCAATCCATGAATATGAAAGGTTTTGCCATTTCTTTATGTCTTCTTCAATTTCTTTTTTTTTTTTTAAAGATTTTATTTATTTATTTGACAGACAGAGATCATAAGTAGGCAGAGAAGCAGGCAGAGAGAGAGAGAAGTGGAAGCATGCTCCCCACCAAGCAGAGAGCCTGATGCGGAACTCAATCCCAGGACCCTGGGATCATGACCTGAGCCAAAGGCAGAGGCTTTAACCCACTGAACCAGGCACCCTTCAGTTTCTTTCACAAGTGTTTTATAGTTTTCTGAATATACATCGTTTATCTCTTTGGTTAGGTTTATTCCTCGGCATCTTCTGGGTTTTGGTGCAATTATAAATAGGATCGATTCGTTAATTTCTTTCTTCTGTCTTGTTGTTAGTGTGTAGAAATGCAACTGATTTCTATGCATTGATTTATATCCTACCACTTTGCTGAATTCCTGTATGAATTCTAGCAATTTGGGGGTAGAGTTTTTGGGATTTTTCACACAGAGTATCATGTCTTCTGCAAAGAATGAAAGTTTAACTTCTTTGCCTATTCGGGTGCCTTTTATTTCTTTTTGTTGTCTGACTGCTGAGGCTAGGACTTCTAGTACTATGTTGAACAACAGTGGTGAGAGTGGACATCCTTGTCATGTTCCTGAGCTTAGGGAAAGAGCTCTCAGACTTTCCCATTGAGGATGATATTTGCTGTGGGCTTTTCATATATGGCTTTTATAATATTGAGGTATGCTCCCTCTATCCTTACACTGTGGAGAATTTTAACCAAGAAATTGTACTGTATTTTGTCACATGCTTTCCTGTATTTATTGAGAGGATCATATGGGTCTTATCCTTTCTTTCATTAATGTGGGGTATCACATTGATTGATTTGCAGATGATGAACCATCCTTGCAGCTCAGGACTAAACCTACCTGGTCGTCGTGAAATCCTTTTAATGTACGGTTGGATCCTATTGACTAGTATCTTGGTGAGAATATTTTCATCCATGTTCCCTAGGAATATTGTTCTGTAATTCTCCTTTTTGGTGGAATCTTTGCCAGTTTTGGGGATCAAGGTAATGCTGACCTCATAGAGTGAGTTTGGAAGTTTTCCTCCCATTTCTATTTTTTGAAACAGCTTCAGAAGAATAGATATTAATTATTCTTTAAATGTTTGGCAGAATTCCCCTGGGAAGCTGTCTGGCCCTGGACTCTTGTTTGTAGGGAGATTTTTGATTACTGCTTCAGTTTCCTTGCTGGGTGTGGGTCTATTCAGGTTTTCTATTGCTTCCTATTTCAGTTTTGGTAGTTTAGACATTTCTAGGAATGCATCCATCTTCCAGATTGCCTTATTTGTTGGCATATTGTTATACATAATATGTTCTTATAATTGTATTTCTTTGGTGTTGGTTATGATCTCCCCTCTATCGTTCATGATTTTATTAATTTAGGTCCTTTCTCTTTTCTTTTTGATAAATCTGGTCAGGGGCTTATCAGTCTTATTCTTTCAAAGAGTTCGTTCCTAGTTTCCTTGATCTGTTCCCCTCATTGTTTTTTGATTTCTATATCATTGATTTCTGCTTTAATCTTTATTAATTCTCTTCTCCTACTTGGTTTAGGATTTATTTGTGTTCTTTCTCCAGCTCCTTTAGGTGTAGGGTTAGGCTGTGTATTTGAGAACTTTCTTGTTTTTTGGGAAAGGCTTGTATTACTTGCTATATGCTTCCCTTTTAGGACTGCTTTTGCTGCATCCCAAAGGTTTTGAACAGTTGTGTTTTCATTTTCATTTGTTTCCATGATTTTTAAAAAATCTCCTTCCAGGGGCACCTGGGTGGCTCAGTGGGTTAAGCCACTGCCTTCGGCTCAGGTCATGATCTCAGGGTCCTGGGATCAAGTCCCGCATTGGGCTCTCTGCTCAGCGGGGAGCCTGCTTCCCTCTCTCTCTCTGCCTGCCTCTCAGTCTACTTGTGATTTCTCTCTGTCAAACAAATAAATAAAATCTTTAAAAAAAAAATCTCCTTCCATTTCCTGGTTGACCCATTTATTCTTTAGTAGGATTTTTTTTTTAACCTCCATGCATTTGTATTCTTGCCAAATTTTCTCTTGTGACTCAGTTCAAGTTTTAAAGCATTGTAGTATGAAGATATGCAGGGAATAATTCCAGTCTTTTGGTATTAGTCGAGACCTGATTTGTGACCCAGTATGTGATCTATTCTGGAGAATGTTCCATATACACTCAAGATAAATGTGTATCCTGCTGCTTTAGAACAGAATGCTCTGAATATATCTGTAAAGTCCATCTGGTCCAGTATGTCATTCAAAATCCTTGTTTCCTCGTTCATCTTCTGCTTTGATAATCGGTCTATTGCTATGACTGGGGTATTAAAGTCCCCTATATTATTGTATTATTATCAATGTGTTTCTTTAATTTTGTTATTAATTGGTTTATATAATTAGCTGCTTCCATGTTAGGGGCATAAATATTTATAATTTTTATATCTTCTTTTTGGATAGACACTTTAAGTATGATGTAGTATCCCTATACATCTCTTATAACAGTCTTTGGCTTAAAATTGAATTTTTCTAATGTAAGAATGGCTACCCCAGCTTTCTTCTGGTGTCCATTAGCATGATAAATAGTTCTCCATTCCCTCACTTTGAATCTGGAGGTGTCTTTAGGTCTAAAATGAATCTCTTTTAGGCAGCATATCAATGGGTCTTGCCTTTTTTTTTTTTTAATCCAATCTGATACCCTGTGTCTTTTGATTGGAGGAATTAGCCCATTTACATTCAGGGTAACTACTCAAAGATAATGAATTTAGTACCATTATATTACCTGTAAAGTCACTGCTTTTGTATGTTGTCTCTGTTCCTTTATGGTTTATGTTACTTTTGGTCCCTCTTTTCACTTAAAGGATCCCCTTTAATATTTCTTGCAAGCTTGGTTTAGTGATCACAGATTCTTTTAGTTTCTGTTTGTTCTGTAAATTCTTAATCTCTTTTATTCTGGTATACTTGGCTGCATATTTTTCTCATTTAACACCCTGAATATGTCATGCCAGTCCTTTCTGCTCTGCCAGTCCTCTGTGAATAGGTCTGCTGCCAGCCTTATGTTTCCACCTCTGTAGGTTAAGGACTTCTTATCCTGAGTTGTTTTCAGGATTTTCTTGTTGACGCTGAAATTTGAAAGCTTTGCTATTATATATCTAGTTGTTGACTTATTTTTATTGATATTTGAGAGGGATTCTCTGTGCCTCCTGGACTTGAATGTCTGTTTCCTTCCCCAGATTAGGGAAGTTCCCAGTTATAATCTGTACAAATATACCATCTCCCTCTTTTCTCTTTATCTCTTTATTTTATTTTATTTTATTTTATTTTTTTAATTTTTTATTTTTTATCTCTTTATTTTAATATTGTTTCACTTTATGGTATTTGTGATCTCTCGAATCCTCCCCTTGTGATCCAGTAGTTGTTTATCTCTCTTTTCTTCAGTGTCTCTATTCTCCATAATTTTATATTGAGATAATAGAGTCTATATCACTGATTCTCTCTTCTGCCTCATTTTTCGTAGCAGTTAAGCCTCCAGTATTGATTGCATCTTCAGTAATACCCTTTTGCATTTCAACCTGATTAGATTTTAGTTCTTTTATTTCTCCAGAAAGGGATTCTCTAGTGTATTCTCTGCTTTTTTCAAGCCCAGCTATTAGCTTTATAATCATTATTCTGAATTCTAGCTCTGACATCTTACTTATATTCATACTGATTAGGTCCCTGGCAGTTAGTACTGTCTTTTGTTCTCTTTTTTGAGGTGCATTTTCCCATCTTGTCATTCTGTCCAGAGAAGAACAGATGAAGGAGAAAACAAAATACTAAAATGGCAACAGTGACCACAGAGAAATATACCTCAGACAAATCAGAAGAGACCTGAAACCAAATAAATAAAATAAAATAAAATAAAAAGAATATAATCAGACAGGTGAGCAGAACAGAGCAATACACTGGAGCCTGGGTGTATTTTGGTCTGTTTATAAGAAGAGACTACACTTCAGAATTGTAAAGAAAGAAAAACACATAAATACAAAAATAAAATTAGATACATTGAAAGGACAGAATATACCTGTAAAAACGAAAATTAAAAAATATTTTTAAAAAGAGTTGATAAAATAGGAAATTTGTTGAAAAGGAAAGAGAAAAAGATTAAAATGAAAGCCTAAAGAATCATTAGAAAAAAACCCTATGAATTCTATATAATCTTTTCTCCTAACGCTGGAGTTTTGCAGTTCTCATTGATCAGTAAACTTGGTCTTGGCTGGATGTTCTTACTGATCTCCTGGGGGAGGGACTTGTTGCATTGATTCTCAAATGTATTTGCCCCAGGTGGAATTGCACCACCCTTGCCAGGGGCCAGGCTAAGTAGTCTGCTGAGTTTGCTTTCTGTTGCTTTTGTTCCCTGAAGGTGCTTCTGCACAGCTTTAAAGGACTAGAATGAAAATGGTGGCCTCCCAGTCTCTCACCCTGGAGGAGCTGAGAACTTGGGACTGCACTCCTCAATGCAGTCCATCACTCCTCAGGGAAAAGCAGTCCATCACTCCTCTGTCCTGGTCTCTGGCTGAGCTCCGTGCTCACCTAGCCTGTGACTGAGCGTTTCTATTTCAAGCGCTCAACACTGCTTTGGTCTCCAAACCTTGCAGACTTCTGTGGTGTGCATTTGTGCCATTCCTTGTGGGGAGGAAAGGGGGGGTCTGGAGGCAGCTCTGCTGCTTGTTGGGCATTTGCTCAAAGATAGGTTGCCTGACTGTGCTTTGATTTGCAATTTATGAGAACACTGAGCTAAGAGCCCTCTCCTGGGCTGTTTGCAGCCGGTTTCCCATGCCTTGGAACTCTGCCACACCCAGGCACCCCACCCCTGCCCCATTCTTTCTGTGACTCTGAGGATTCTGAGACCACACTGTCCCAATGAGGGTTCCATCCTGCTTCACCCTGAGTGCCTTTCAGACAGGGACATCCTTTACTGGAGCAGACTTCTTCTTCTTTTTTTTTAATTCATTTGATGGACAGAAATCAGAAGTAGGCTGAGAGGCAGGCAGAGAGAGAGGAGGAAGCAGGCTTCCTGCTGAGCAGAGAGCCAGATGGATGATGAATGCAGGACCCTGGGATCCCAGGACCCTGGGATCATGACCTGAGCCGAAGGCAGAGGCTTTAACCCACTGAGCCACCCAGGCGCCCCCCAGGAGCAGACTTCTAAAAGTTCTGATCTTGCACTCTGCTGCTGTATCACTTTCTAGTAGCTGGCTTACAGAGGCTCCCTCCCCTCCCCCATGGTTTTTCTTCCCATATATTGCCTTGGATTCACTTCTCCACATCTCCTGCCTTGCAGAAAGTGGTCACATTTCTATTTGTAGAACTGCAGCAACTCTTCTCTTAGATCTCTGTTGAGCACACAGGTGTTCAACATAATTTGATAGCTGAATTCCTGGGACCAGACAAAACTGAGGACTTAAGCTCCTCCACCATCTCGGACTCTCTCCTGAAAAATATTTCTTAAATAGGACACAAAAAGTGCACTAACCATGAAAGAAAAGATTGATAAGATGGATAAAATTCATACTAATAACATCTATTCACTAAAGATACCATTAAGAAGATGAAAAGGCAAGCCAAAGGATTTATATCCAGAATATATAGAGAACTGTTTCAGAGACACCTGGCTGGCTCAGTCAACAAAACATATGATTCTTGATCTCAGGCCATGAGTTTGAGCCCCAAGCTGGGTGTAGACTTCACCTAAAATGTTAAAAAAAATCATTCAGATCAGTAAGACAAAATATAGACCAGCTACTTTAAAAGGGATAAATGTTTGGACAGGTTTCACAAAATGACTACTAATACATGAAAAAGTACTGAAACTCACTAGCAATCAATAAAATTCAAATGAAAACAATAAAATGCACTGTACATTTCTACCAGAATGACTAACATTACAGACACTGACAATATCAACCACTGGCAAGGGTGTGGGGCTAGTGGGAACTCTCATACATTGAGGGGGTGGGGATGTAAGTTGAATGACTATGCCAGAAAACTCTTCCACAGCATATCCAATTGAATATACATGCACCCTGAGATCCAGCAATGTTATTCCTAAATATATGCCCTGCAGGAATGTGTTCAAAAACAAACCAAAAGACATGTACAGAAATAGTATTCATCTTAGCCTCTAACTGGATACATCTGAAAAGTAGAATGGATGAATTGTGGCATATTTGTACAATTGAACACTATTGACAAAAACGAATGAATGGTAACTATATTCAACCACCTGGATGAGTTTTCATACAAACATAATTTTGAGCAAGATACAAAAGAACCATGCAGTATGATTTTTATTTACATACTGTTCAAAAATAGGCAAAACTAATCCTTTAACATTTTTTACTTTTTATTGAATTATAACTTAGAGAAAAATGCATGAATCTTAAATGTACAGGATAAATTTTACATGGTGATAACTGTCACCTAGATAGAGATATACAATGCTTTCAAGGCCCCAGGAGGCATATCCTTCACCCAGATAACAACTTCCACCATTAACCACTATTCTGAACTATTTGTACCAAGAACTAGTTTTTCGGGACGCCTGGGTGGCTCAGTTGGTTAAGCAGCTGCCTTCGGCTCAGGTCATGATCCCAGCGTCCTGGGATCGAGTCCCACATCCTGGGATCGAGTCCCACATCTGGCTCCTTGCTCTGCGGGGAGCCTGCTTCTCCCTCTGACTCTGCCTGCCACTCTGTCTGCCTATGCTCGCTCTTGCTCACTCTCTCTCTGACAAATAAATAAATAAAATCTTTAAAAAAAAAAAAAAAAAAAAAAAGAACTAGTTTTTCATGTATTACTACTACCTTAAACTGATTGTTGATTACATAGGTGTGGTCACTTTTTATTATTCATCAATCTGTATACTTAGAATTTATGTCTTCACTGTATATATGTTATACTTGTTAAGAATTTTAAAAAATTTAATGATTCTGTGACATGTGGTCCCTCAGACCCTGAATAGTGACTAGGATTTTATTTAGACATGTTCTAAGCACTAGTTTCTTCTATTTCTGCTACTATAGGCATATTTCATGATTTTTATGACTATTTTCATTTTATGAATCTGCCTGTTTAAACTAAAGACCCACATTAACATCGAAAAGGGGACCATTTAGAAACTGCTGTACAGTGCTATAAAAATCATTGCTTCTCTGTGAGGAGAGATGAATGTATGAACTGTTTTTTCTTTCTCAGCTTTCCTGGTCTTTTCTTCCAAAGAACAACCTGGAGACACTCTGAAGAGGTGGGGGGAAGGGGCTTAATGTTGAGCAAAGGAAAGCATCTTCTTCAGGCCCAGTCCCTTTAGATTAAGGTGTGGCCCCAAGTTTGGTTTTCAGTATGAAAGTCTGACAATAACACCCCAAGGCAGAATCCCTTATCACATCTAGTGTATTGTTTGTGTTGAGCTCATTAGCTTCATGCTGGGACTACCTGTAATTCTTGTCTGCTGCTTTCTGAGAAGATTTACAGAAGGAGTGGATACCGAAGATTATTAAAATTGGAGGTTTATGTAGGAACAGACTTTCTGTTGTTTTTATCTCTTCTCCCCTTCCTCCTCATGTTGCACAACTTTCTCATTAATATCAAGCTGTTGTTATGGCTAATATTAAAGGATATTATTTTTATATGAGTTAGTTCCAATTTTATCTCCATTTCATAAAATCAGTACAAAATGAATTGATGGCTTTAAAAAAAAATATTGCTTGTAGAAACAATTAGTTTGGGATATTGTGTCTCCACTATTAGGTAGAATTTTATTTTTTGAAAAATTAGAAGCAGTTAATTGCACTCAAATTATGACCCTCCTGAGGAAAGTACTTTGCAGACTAGAATTATTAGTCCCACTTCATAAATGAAAAAGCAAACATCGAAGAAATTAAGTGCTCTGTATAGAATTAAAGCCAGGAATGAGACTTAGGATTTCTGGATCTTTTTCTGGCACCAAACCATCTGACCACAGGCAACTCCTAGAAGTTAGCTGAGGATATGGAAATCTGTCAAGATAAACTTAATAAATGAATATGCAGTAGTAAAAGAGAATCTCCAATCTCTTCAATCCTCCTTTACTTTCAATTTATGAAATGCTATTTAATATATACTGTCACTAAGCTATGAAGCCTTACATTTCAGTCTCATCCCTGTGGCTTAAACTAGAAATCTGGGATCTTTCCATCACTTACTTTTTTTCCTTTTGAAATAATTTCAGGTTTGCAAGAATAGGGCAAAGATAGTTTTTCCTTGAACCATTTGAGTGCAAATTGCTGAGATAGTGTTCTAATGCCGACAACACCCCTGGAGATGCATTCGAGTTGCGTGTGTCCGTAGTTAATTTCATTTTTTTCCTGAGTAGACTTCGACAGTGCCATAATTTGTTTGCCTGTTGAAAGACACAATAGGTTTTGGCTATGGTAAATAAAGCTGCTATAACATTTGGATACAGGTTTTTGTGTGAACATTAGTTTTCCTTCCTCTGGGTTAAAAATCCAGGAGGGAAGTTGCTGGGTTGAATGGTCGTTGCGTGTTTAATTTTGTAAGAAACTGCCAAACTGTCTTCCAGAGTGGCTGTCATCATTTTATATTCCCACTGGCAATGTGTGAGTGATCCGGTTTCTCTGCATGTCTGCCAACATTTGGTTCTGTCACTATATTGTATTTTGGTTATTCTGAGAGGTGTGGTGACATTCCATTCCTTTAATGGCTGATGCTGTTGACCCTCTCTTCATGTACTTTTATTCGCCTTCTGAATATTCTCTTTGATGAAATGTTTGTTCATATCTTATGCCCCATTCTGATCTATGCAATCCCCTTTCACATTATATTTATGAAATCACATTTAACATATACTTTAAGATATGAAACCTTAAATTCTCAGCCTCAGATGGTAACCCCTATTCACCTAAGCTAAGGAATCATTTTAGATTCCGGCCTCTCTCATGTGTTGCTCCTGCCTCATATTCTCTCTCTCTCTCTTTTTAAAAAAAATTATAGAAATTTATTTGAAAGAGTGAGCACCAGCTGTGGGAGGGACAGAGGAAAAAGCATGCTTCCCACCGAGCAAGGAGCTCAACACAGGACTCGATCCTAGAACCCCAGAATCATGACCTGAGCTGAGTGCAGATGCTTAACCGACTGAGCCACCAGGTGCCCCCTGTCTCACGTGTTAATCGGATTGTTTGTATTTTTACTGTTGAGTCTTGAGTATGCTTTACACATTCCAGATTCAAAGCTTGGAAACATTTTCCTCCAGTCTGTAGTTTGTTTCTTCATCCTCCTAAGAGAGTCTTTTGTAGAGCAAAAAAAAAAAACCACATTTTTTATTTTGATGAGGTGCAATTTATCAATTTTTCCTTTTTATAGATCACACTTTTGGTGTCAAGTCTAAGAACTCTTTCCTTAGCCTGAGCTCCCAAAAACTTTCATTTTTTTTTTCTAAAAGTTTTATGTTTTTATATTTCACATTTAAGTCCAGGATCCATTTTGTGTTAAATTTGGTAGAAGATGTGAGGTTTAGGTAAGTTAATTTTTTTTTTTTTTTTTTTTGCGTTGGATGTCCAATTGCTCCAGCATTATTTGTCGAAAAGGCTATCCCTCCCCCACTGAACTGCTGTTATACCTTTATCAAAATCAATTGGTCATACTTGTGTGGGTCTATTTTTGGGTTCTCAATTCTGTTTCATTGTTCTATGTGAATATCCTTCCACCAGCATCTCATTCTATAAATTGCCATCTAAATAGTAAACCTTAATATTGGATACAGTGATTCCTCTATGTTGATTCTTATTTTTCAAGATTGTTTGAACTGTTCGAGGGCCTGTATATTTCCATATAAATTTTAGAATAAGCTTGTCTATTTCTACAAAAAGCTTTGCTAGGATTCTTATAGAAATTGCATGGGTAAATTACGGAGTGTTTACAGTGCTTGCTGTATTAAGTTTCCAGTGCATGAACATGGTATGTCTCCCCTTCTATTTAGGTTTTTTGTTTCATCATCATTTTGTAATTTACAGCATACAGATCCTGTACATGTTTTGTAAATGTATAGCTTTTTTTTTTTAAGATTTTATTTACTTATTTATTTGACAGCGAGCAAGACACAGTGAGAGGGAACACATGCAGGGGGAAAGGGAGAAGAAGGCTTCTTGCTGAGCAGGGAGCCTGATTCCGGGCTTGATCCCAGGACGCTGGGATCAGGACTTGAGTCAAGGCAGATGCTTAACAACTGAGCCACCCAGGCGCCCCTGTAAATTTATATCTTAGTATTTCATTTTCTTTGGAGTGATTATAAATAGTGTTAGGTTTTAAGTTTCAGTTTCCACATGCTTGTTGTTAGCATATAGAAATGCAATCAGTCTTCATGTGTTGATCTTGTATTCTGTGATCTTACTGTACTTAGTTCTGGGAGGTTTTGTGTGTGCGTGTTGTTTTGTTTGTGTTTTGTAGATTCTTTGGGCTTTTCTACCTAGACAGTCATGCCATCTGCAGATTGGGACAGTTTTGGTTATTTGTGGTGTTTAAACAATTTATTCCCTTTCTTCTGAGTTGTCAATCTTATAAAAGTACAGTATTTCTTTATCTCCCTTTTAGTAGTTGCAGAATCTGTAGCGGTATTCCCTGTTCCAGTCTTAATATTGGTAATTCATTTTTTTCTTCCCTTTTCCTTGTTAGTCTTCCTAAAGATTTATCAACTTTATTGATTCTTTCAAAGTTCCAACTTTTTTTGTTCATTAATTTTCTCTTTTCTTCTTCTGTTTCAAATTTGTTGATTTCTGCTCTTATTTTCTTTCTTCTGAATGTTTTTGGGTTTTTGTTTCTTCTTCTCTTTCTAGTTTCTTGCTGTAGGAACTTAGATTATTGATTTGATAAGAAGTCTTTTCTTTTTTCCTACACAACATTTAGTGTTATGAAATATCCTGATTTCAGCACTGCTTTAGCTAAATTACACAAATTTGGATTTGTTATATTTTCATTTTCATTCAATTATGTGTTTTTGGCTTGAGATTTTCTATTTTTACCCATGCATTACTTAGAAGTGTGTTAATTTCTAAATGTTTGGAGATTTTCTTGGTATTGATTTCTAGTTTGACTTCATATGGTCAGAGAACATGCTCTGTTTGATTTTAACTCCCAAGTTTGTTGAGATTTTTTTTATGGCTAGAGATCTCTTTTATCTTGGCGAATGTTCTATAGGTATTTGACAAAAACGTGTACTCTTTTGTTGTTGAATGTTGTATATTAGAATCTGCTGGTTGATTGTGTTGTTGAGTCCTTCTATATCCTTGCTGATTTTCTGCATAAATAGTTCTATCAGTTGTTGAGAATGGAGTGTTGCGTTCCCCAACTATAATTGTGTGTTTGTCTATTTCTCCTTTCAGCTTTATCCGTGTCTGCTTCATATGTTTTGTGGCTTATGTATATACTATGAGCTTCATTTGCTTGGTGAAATCACATTTAAGATTGTAACATCTTCCTGGTGGACTAATACTTATCCTTTCACCTTTTATCATTACGTAATGTCCCTTTTTGTCTCTAGTGACTTTCGTTGCTCTAATGTCTACTTTATTTGATAGAGCCACTCAAATTTTCTTGTGTAAATAGGCTCCACATCCAGTGTGGAGCCCAGTGCAGGGCTTGAACTCACAACCCTGAGACCAACTGAGCCGCCCAGGTGCCCCAGATTTTTTGATTAATGTTTGCATGATACAACTTTTTCCATCCTTTTTTCTTTCAACTCATCTATGTCACTGTATTTTAAATGGGTTTCTTTCAGCTAAATTGGTAAGCTTAAACTATTTATATTTAAGGTAACTATTGATATGTTTGACTTTTTATAAATTCTCTGTTGTTTTCTCTATTTCTCATTCCTATGTTTCTCTTTCTCTCTCTTTTTAAAGATTTTGTTTGGGCGCCTGGATGGCTTAGTGGGTTAAGCCTCTGCCTTTGGCTCAGGTCATGATCTCAGGGTCTTGGGATCCAGCCCTGCATCAGGCTCTCTGTTCACGGGAAGTCTGCTTCCCCCTCTTTCTCTGCCTGCCTCTGCCTACTTGTGATCTCTCTCTCACATAAACAAATAAAATCTTTTTTTTTTTAAAGATTTTATTTGTTTATGTGAAAGAGAGAGCATAAACAGGGTTGGGGAGGGGCAGAGGGAGAAGTGGACTCCCTGCTGTGCAGAGTCTGATGTGGGGCTCCATTCCAGACTCCAGGATCAGGACCTGAGCGGAAGGCAGATGCTTAAATGACTGCCCCATCCAGGTGTCCCTCCTCCGTTTCTCTTTTATTTGAACACTTTTAAGGGTTTCTTCTTGGTTTACTTATAGTGTTTTCAGGCATATGGCTTTGTAGTTTTCTTAATGGTTGCTCTAGGTATTCTAATATACGTTCAAAACTTATCAAAGTCTACAGGTATTGATATTATTAATCCTTTCTTTCTTCACATCCAATAGGGGCTGATTACTGTAAACATGAGTTCTCTTTCTACTCCTGGATTGGAGATTTGAGCACTTGCGATGATGGCATTTTACTGGAGCAATCCCATGATCGGAAAATTTGAGCAGTCTTAAAGAGGATGTTTTCTTTTCTTTATTTTTTTTTTTAAAGATTTTATTTATTTACTTGACAGATAGAGATCACAAGTAGACAGAGAGGCAGGCAGAGAGAGAGGAGAAGCAGGCTCTCCACCGAGCAGAGAGCCCAATGTGGGGCTCCATCCCAGGGTCCTGGGATCATGACCTGAGCCGAAGGCAGAAGTTTTAACCCACTGAGCAACCCAGGTGCCCCAAGAGGATGTTTTCTGAATATTTTCAGAATATTCAGAATGTTGAAAAAGGCTCAACATTCCTATCCTTCCTTATATTTTTTGCTTCTCATGTTTTAGCATTCACTCACTGTTTCACACAGTGACATGGAAAAAGAATTTCTTGAACCCTGGAGCAAGGGAAGAATGGAACTGGCTTTTGCAGTAACCAAATAGTGGTTGAATATCCACCTGTGTTTCAGTTGTCATTGTGCATATGCCAGTTTCAGTATCTTACCTGGAAGAGTGATATGAGGATCTCTGCAGTAGGTATTGAAGAAGAAAGGCTGTAGCTGAACTCATAAGGTGCATCAGTTTGGTTATTTCTTCATCAGGTCCCAGCAAATGAAGCACTTTTTCTGGAAGCAGCTATCAATCTGCTCTGCTGCTAAGCTCTGCTTTGTTGCTGTTGTTTTCTGTGGAGGGCATCGAGGCTTTCTTTTGTACAAATGCCTTAAAAACAGGTAGCAGCTACTATTCCATCTTACCTGAGCATCTTTAATACAAAGTCAAAGAGAGTATCTAAATCTCTTATGTGTTCAGTAGCTTGTTCTTAGCTGAAAAATGATGAGGTGGCCCACCATTGTTTAACCCTCCGCTAGTTATCCTGTTATATTATGCTTTACTGTAATTACCTTATTGAATATATAGCTAAAGGATGGGAATGAAACATTGAATGTTTGTGATTCCTTAATCATTCTTTATCTTGTGTGTTCCATGCAGTGACAATTGCACAACACCTAAACACTATTAGCGTTTCATCAATCAGACCAACTGTTCTATTAGTTTTCAGGAGATCCGTAATCATCTCAACCACCAAGGAAAGGAGGAGAGTTGATAGAGTCAGTTTTAAAAAAATATTTTGTTTATTTATTTGGGGAGACACAGCGAGAGAGGGAACACAAGTAGGGGGAATGGGAGAAGGAGAAGCAGGCCTCCCGCTGAGCAGTCCCAGGACCCCGGGATCATGACCTGAGCCAGAGGCAGACACTTAATGACTGAGCCAACCAGACACCCCAATTTAGTCATTATTATTCCACAGATCTGTCAAACTTAAAGATGCCATGTTTTTCCACATGTCCAAATGCCTACATAAACAACACCAAAGTAAAAGCACTACCCTTTCTGTTCTCAGCAAATTAAATTCTGGAAAAGATTTTCCAGTACATTGTGCTTTTGAAGAAATTTTATACCTAGGACGTACAGGTTGGGAAACCTCAAAAGATTTTTTTACTTCACCTAGGGAGAATGGTGGAAGTCTGTTTAGTGAGTCCACAATATTTTTGGCTACTTCATTTTTCTCTAGAAGTTTTGCTTTTTATTTTACATATATATATGTATATATATATATTCTTGTCTTCAAATTTTTTATTTAAGTTCTAATTAGTTAATATAGAGTGTAATGTTTTCAGTAATAGAATTCAGTGATTCCTCACTTACATAGAACACCCAGTGCTCATCCCAAGTGCCCTCCTTAATCCCCATCACTCATTTAGCCCATTCCTTGCCCACCTCCCTCCATCAACCTTCACTGTATTCTATCATTAAGACTCTCCTGTGGTTTGTTTCCTCTCTCTCTTTTTTCCCCTTCCTATATGTTCATCTCTTTTGTTTCTTAAATGCCACCTATGAGTGAAACCATATGCTATTTGGTATATGGTATTTTCTGACTGACTTATTTCACTTAGCATAAAACACTCTAGTTCCATCCATGTTGTTGGAAATAGCAAGATTTTATTCTTTTTGATGCATAATATTTCCATCTTTATCCATTCATTGGTCAATGGACATTTGCGCTCTTTCCATAATTTGGCTATTGTTGATAGTACTGCTATAAACATTGGGGTGCATGTATCCCTTCAAATCAGTATTTGTGTATCCTTTAGATAAATACCTAGCAGTACAATTGTTGGGTCATAGGGTAGCTCTATTTTGTAACTTACTGAGGAAACTTCATACTGTTTTTCAAAGTGGCTGCACCAGTTTGCATTCCTACCAATAGTGCAAGATGTTTCACCTGTCTTCACATCCTTGCCAACACTTGTTATTTCTTGTATTGTTAATTTTAGCCATTCTGACAGGTGTGAGGCGGTATCTCATTGTGGTTTTGATTTGCATTTCCCTGATCATGAGTGATGTTGAGCATCTTTTCATGCCTCTGCTAGTCATCTGTATGTTTTGTTTGGAAAAATATCTATTCGTGCCTTCTGCCCACTTTGAAATTGGATTATTTGGGTTTTTTGTTGTTGTTGTTTTGTTTTTAAAGATTTATTTATTTATTTATTTGACAGAGATCACAAGTAGGCAGAGAGGCAGGCAGAGAGAGGGGGAAGCAGGCTTCCTGCCGAGCAGAGAGCCTGGCACGGGGCTCGATCCCAGGACCCAGAGATCATGACCTGAGCTGAAGGCAGAGGCTTAACCCACTGAGCCACCCAGACACCCCTGAAACTGGATTATTTGTTTTGTGGGTGTTTAGTTTTGTAAGCTCTTCATAGATTTTTGGATACTAGCCCTTTATTGATATGTCAATTGCAAATATCTTCTCCCATTCTGAAAGTGGCCTTTTAATGTTGTTAATTTTTTTCCTCACTGTGCAAAAGCTTTTTGTCTTGATGAAGTCCCAATTGCACAGTTTTGCTTTTGTTCCTCTTGTCTCAGGGGACACATCTAGTAAGAAGTTGCTACAGCAGACGTCAAAGAGGTTGTTGCCTGTGCTCTCCTCTAGGATTTTGAAGGTCTCCTGTCTCACATTTAGGTCTTTCATCCATTTTGAATTTGTGTGTATGTGTGGTGTTAAAAAGTGGTCCAGTTTCATTCTTCTGCATGGAGCTGTCCGGTTTTCCCAACACCATTTGTTGGAGAGACTGTCTTTTTTCCACTGGATATTCTTTCCCACTTTGTTGAAGACTACTTGACCATAGACTTGTGCGTCCATTTTGGGTTTTCTCTTATGTTCCATTGATTTGTTTTTTGTGCACTACCATACTGTCTTGATCACTACAGCTTTGTAATATAACTTGCAGTCCAGAATTGTGATGCCTCTGGCTTTGCTTGTCCTTTTGAAGGTTGTTTTGGCTATTTGGGATCTTTTGTGGGTCCATACAAATTTTAGGCCTGCTCATTCTAGCTCTGTGAAAAATGTTGGTGGTATTTGGGTAAGGATTGCATTAAATGTGTAGATTTTTTTCAGTAGTATAGACATTTTAGCAGTGTTTGTTCTTTCAATCTACAAGCAGAGGGCTTTTTCCATGTCTTTGTGTCATCTTCAATTTCTTTCATCAGTGCTTTATAGTTTTCAGAGCACAGATCTCTTACCTCTTTGGTTAGGTTTATCTCTAGGTATCTTATTGTTTTGTTGCAACTGTCAAGGGGCTCAATTTTTTGATTTCTCCTTCTGCTGCTTCATTACTGGTGTATAGAAATGCAACAGATTTCTGTATGTTGATTTTGTATCCTGTGACTTTACAGACCATGTATCAGTTCTAGAATTTTGTGGTGGAGGCTTTGTGTTTCCTATGTAGAGTATCATGTCATCTGCAAGGAGTGAAAGCTTGACTTCTCCTTGCTGATTTGAATGCCTTTTATTTCTTTTGGTTGTCAGATTGCTGAGGCTAGGACTTTCGGTAGTATGTTACATAGTAATGGTGAGAATGGACATCCCTGTCTTGTTCCTGAGTGTAAAGGAAAACCTCTCAGTTTTTATCTATTGAGGATGATATTAGATGTGGGTTTTTCATATATGGTCTTTCTGATGTTGGGGTATGTTCCCTCTAACTCTACTCCATTGAGGGCTTTTATCAAGAATGGATGTTAAACTTTGTCAAATGTTATTTCTGCATCTATGGAGAGGAACATATGGTTCCTATATTTTGGGAATGTATAAGTATGTATATCACATTGGTTGATTTGCAAATATTGAAGTTTCCATATTTCTTCCTGTATTCCAGTGAATGATCTTGTACAAACCCCGGGGTGTTCACACCCCACCTTGCGGGACTACTGACCCATAATAAAGTTCAAGCTCCTTAACCTGATGTAACAAAGCCCTTGAGATCTGGTCACTGTTGAATCTGTCACCTCTCCCTGTTGACCTTATCCTCCAGCAACACTGAATTTCTTGTAGTTCCCTGCCCCTATGCCTTTGTCCTATGCCTAGCATGCCATTTTCTTTCTTTGCCTGGCTAAATCTGTTCATCATTTTGTCTCATTGCAGACATTGCACTCTCAAGAAAGTTCCCTGGCACTCCTTTGTTCCTCCTTTGAGGTTGTGTTAGGCATCCCTCCTCTTGGTTCCCAAATTCCTAGCTTGTAGTTCTATTCTTACCCTTATTAATTGTACTTTTATGGTCTGGGGGAAACCTGAACTGATTTAGCTTGTGTTTTTTGCAACCTTGGAGGATTGGGGCTGAAATAGAAATTATGTTGAGTTACAGAAAAGTAGAAAAAGTTATATTTTCTGTACACTTGATAGGTTTCCAGGCTGAGGTTTGAACCTACCATCCTTACTGACCCTGACCCTTGGCACAAGGAATCATACTTTATGCATGGGTAAGGTCAAAGATGAATAAGGTGAAGATATATATATATATATATATGTATCACTAGGTATAGTGCCTAAAAACAGATGGCACTATCAAAGGAAGATATTTGAGAAAAATTTAATAAGGGAATGTCTTTCATTCGCTGTATTTTCTTTACTCTCGCAAACATTTGACACCAGGTGTGTGGATTTTCCCCACATTGGTCAGTCTCTGACACCAGCTGGGTATCCTTAACTCAATTTAAGTCTGACATTAACCAGAATTAACACAGGCCTCTCAGTTTAAGGGATCAGTCCCCCAAGAGTGCCCCCTCTTTAGATGCCATTCAAAAGTAATAGGTCCCCAGGTTACCCACAGCTTCTCTCCAACTTGGCTGCAAATGAGGTTCCCACAACCCCCTCCTAAGGCTCAATAATTTGCTAGAGCAGCTCGAAGAACCCAGGAAAACAGTTTACTTACTATTGCTGATTAACCAGAAAGACTATTTCAAAGGAAGCAAATGAGCAGCCAGATTAAGAAATTGAGCGCAGGATCTTCTGTGCCCAGGGAGTCGTCCTTTGCTACCCTCTTGGGCGATGGATATGTTCACCAACCCAGAAGTTCTCTGAATCCCACACTTTGGGGATTTTTATGGAGGCTTCATCACGTAGCCGTGATTGGTTATTGACTCCACATTCAGGCCCTTTCCCCTCTCCTGAGAATGGAGGAGACAAGGTCTGAAAGGTCCAAGCTTCTAATCATGGCTGGGTCTTTCTGGTGATAAGACCCATCCAAAAATGCCTCTCTCAAGTCAAAGACATTCCTACCACCCTGAAATTCCAGGAGCTATAGGAGCTCTGTGTTAGACGCTCTTATCCTTCTGGAAATTACAAAGGTCTTAGGAGCTCTGGGTCAGGAACCCAGGCCAAAACTAAGTATTACAACAAAAGATTTTCCAAGCACTCCCACTTACAAGGGTTTTAGGAGCCATATATCAGGAACACGGGACAGAGACGAACATACACATTCCTGACTATTTCACAGGAACTACTTTCCAGGGTGTTGACTGTGTGCAGGTAAGCCTCGAGGGACTGTCCAGTACGAGACCTTGTACCGGCAGGTTCTGTTTCAACTCCCAGGCCCTGGGAGGGAGTAGTTACAGGTACCCAGAGACAGAAAAAGCTGTATGGACAAGGTTACCTGGCAGGAGCAGTGGCCTCTGAAGTGACCATGCTGGGAAATAAACACTCTGACTTTGCTCTCCTGCTCTTCCATCTTCTCCCCCAGAACCCCATGTTTAGTTGAACCCAATTGGAAGCCAGAGGGTGATGCAGTCCTGGGCACAGAGCATGGTGAGGAGGGGGGAGCGCAGACCAGGAGGGCAAACAGAAAAACTGGCACAGCAGATAACCCAAAGCTCCTTTGAAAATCCCAAGAACTGCCCCCAACTCCTCCTCCACTTAGTCTTGAGGTTTCACATATGAAACCTTTAAAGAAGTGACTCGGCATAGAGTGATGGCAAATGCTAACATTTTTCTTTTATTCCTTTTCCTCTGAGAGGACTGCTGTCCCTCAGCCATTCAACTGTGGCTGTTTGGGTGAAATGATGGGGAATTCTATAATGTAGAAAATTAGCAAAATGTCAGACATCACAAATGCCAGTGCTTTAGGAGACCAGACAGGTGATGGAAATCAGACCAAATCAAACACAGATGGGTGCAGCTGCAGGCAGGCAGTGGGTGATCTCTGGTTCCCTCGCCTTATGATCCCTCCTTTCATCAGCCTTTAGTTAACAGTGATGAACAACCAGTGTTGGCTCATCATTTCTGGCTGGAGGATGGGATTGGTAGAAAGCAGTCTCTCCTAAACCCTTCAGAAAGACCAATCCCCCTAATAAGTGTGGGCAGGAGGCTGGAAGCACTTTTGGAGGCCTACTATGTGCTAACAGTGTTCTAAGTGCTTCACCTGAATGAATTGCTTTCATCCCTTCCAGGTCCCTATAATATAGGAGTCATTATGATCACTCCTTACAGGTGGGGAAACCGAGGCACAGAGATGTTAAGGAGGGACCAGGTGACCTGTTATATCTCTTCAGCAGTATGTTCTGGGAAGAACTATCTAGCTTGAAAGAGCAAAGGGGCTTATTTATTAATTTCTGAATCTGATTTGAATTTAACTTAGTGTAAAAAATGATTTGAGGTATCTAGGGGCACCTGGGTGGCGCAGTCGTTAAGCATCTGCCTTTGACTCAGATTTTGATCCCAGAGTCCTTGGATCCAGTCCGTCATCAAACTCTCTGCTCCCTGGGGAGTCTGCTTCTCCCTCTCTTTCTGCCCCCCACTCCTGTTCATGCTCTTTCTCGTGCACTTTCTCTCAAATAAATAATCTTTTAAAAAATGATTTAAGGTATCAAGAATATTTCAACTTTGACATATATTATAAATTATATCATTAAGAAAATAGTAAATCTGGAAAACAATATTTGCCTTGAAGTACTGGATATTCGGCAACATTCATGGCTGCATTAGCCTGGGGCAGGAAGTCATAGCTGCCCTCTCTTTTAACTTGTTTGGACACTTCCCTGGGCCTCTTGGGTCCTGTGGGTTTTCAAGTGCTACATGTGCAGGCTGCACGTCAGGCACATTCTTTTGGAACAGCTGAATTGTGGGAGAAGATAGGCTTTGTGGGAAGTTCTTCACCCTTGGCTACCTTAACCCACTACCTGCAGCTCCCCTGTATCAGACAAGCTATGAACGTTTGACATCAACACTAAGTATTTAATCACTTCCAAGATACGTCAACATAAGACAAACCATTATTTGTAAACCTGTAGTACCATGCTTAATAAAAGTGGTGACAAAGAATATCTTCCCTTGTTCCTGATCTTAGAGGGCAAGCAGTCATTCTTTTACCATAAAGAATAATGTTACCCATAGATTTTTTAACAGACGCTCTTCACATATAAAGTTGGGGAAATTTCCCTCTATTCTTATTTTTAGCATAAATGGTTATCAAATGTTGTCAAATGAATTTTTCTACATCAATCAATCTGATTGCATAATTTTTATTGTTTAGCTTATGGATATGGCAGATTACATTGATTGTTTTATTTATTTATTTATTTATTTTTTTTACATTGATTGTTTTAAAACCATTGAACCAGCTTTGCATACCTGCAATAACCACTTGGTTATAGTGTATAATTTTTTTTATACATTGCTAGGTTGGATTCGTTAATATTTTTTTGAGGATTTCTACATGTATATTCATGAAAGATATTGGCTCCACTTTTCTTTTTTGCATTATTTTTATCTGGTTTTGGTACCAGGTTAACACAAACTCCATAAAATGAATTAAGAAATGTTCTACTTTTTGGAAGAGTTTGTCTAGAGTCAAAATTAACTCTTTGTTTGGTAGAATTCTCCAGTGAAACCATCTGGGCCTGGAGATTTCATTTTTGGGAATTTTAAAATTATAAATTCAATTTCCTTAATAGTTATAGGGTTATTAAAACAATCTAGTTTATATTGGGTGAGTTGTGATAATTTGTGTATTTCAGGGAATTTGTTCATTTCCTCTAAGTTGTCATATTTAGGTGTGTAAGGTTTTGTGGGATTTTTTTTCTCTTTTTAAAAAGTATTCCCTTATAATCCTTTAGATGTCTACAGGGTTTGTAGTGATAGCCCATTTCATTCCTTTTATTCTTTTAATTAACAACTTTGCTGAGGTATAATTGATACACAAAAAACCCGTGCAAATTTAACACCTGCAATTTGATGAGTTTGGACACATGCATATACCCATGAAACCATTACCATAATCAAGATAATAAACATATCCATCACCTCCAAAGTTTCTTTATGTTTCTCCTCTTTTGTGGTATGAACAGTATGATTTCTACCCATTTCACAGTTTTTTAAGTACACAATATAGTATTGTTAAGTTTAGGCTCCCTATTATACAGCAGGTCTGTAGAACTTACTCATCTTGCATAACTTAAAGTTTATATCCTTGAACATCAAGTCCCCACTTCTCCCTCCTCCCAGCCCCTGGCAATCACCTTTTGACGATTTGCTTCTTAAAATTTGACTATTTTATTTATTATTTATTATTTATTTTTTATTTTTTAAGTAGTCTCCATGCCCATCATGGAACCCAATGTGGGGCTTGAACTCATGACCCTGAGATCAACTAAGCCACCCAGGCACCCCTAAGTTTGACTATTTTAGAGGCTTTGTATAAGTAGAATAATTCAGTGTCAGACATTCTGTGATGGGCTTATTTCACTGAACATAATATTCTGCAGTTCATCCATGTTGTTCCACATGGCAAGATTTCCTTCCTTTTCTATGACTGAATTATATTCCACCATATGTACACCACATTTTCTTTATCTATTCATCTATAAATGGATATATGGGTTGTAGCCATATCTTGGCTATTGTGAATAATGCTGCAATGAACATGGGGGTGCAGAGAGTTCTTCAAGATCCTGATATCAAGAAATATATTTGTCGGGCGCCTGGGTGGCTCAGTGGGTTAAAGTCTCTGCCTTCGGCTCAGGTCGTGGTCCCAGGGTCATGGGATTGAGCCCCGCATCAGGATCTCTGCTCAGCAGGGAGCCTGCTTTCCCCTCTCTCTCTACCTGCCTCTCTGCCTACTTGTGATCTCTCTCTGTCAAATAAATAAATAAAATATTAAAAAAAAAGAAATATATTTGTCCAAAAGAATTAAAATAAGAAAAATTGAGTGGCGCCTGGGTGGCTCAGTGGTTAAGCCGCTGCCTTTGGCTCAGGTCATGATCTCAGAGTCCTGGGATCGAGCCCTGCATCGGGCTCTCTGCTCAGCAGGGAGCCTGCTTCCTCCTCTCTCTCTGCCTGCCTCTCTGCCTGCTTGTGATCTCTCTCTCTGTCAAATAAATAAATAAAATCTTAAAAAAAAAAAAAAGAAAAGAAAAATTGAAATACTTGGTCAGTTTACAGATTCTTTGCTGCCCCTCCATTCTGTAGTTTATTGCAAGTTTTTAGCTTTTCAAACAATCAACTTTTGGGTTTATTGACCCTTCCAATCATTTCTTTCTTTTTTTTTTTTTTTAAGATTTTATTTATTGGGGCATCTGGTGGCTCAGTGGGTTAAAGCCTCTGCCTTTGGCTCAGGTCATGATCCCAGAGTCCTGGGATCTGCTCTGTGGGGAGCCTGCTTCCTCCTCTCTCTGCCTGCCTCTCTGCCTATTTGTGACCTCTGCCTGTCAAATAAATAAATAAAAATCTTTAAAAAATTATTATTTAAGATTTTATTTATTTATGTGACAGAGAGAGAGGGAGTACAAGCATGGGGAGCGGCAGGGAGACAGAGAAATGGGCTCCCTCTAGGCAGAGAGCCCAACGTAGGGCTCTATCCCAGGACCCTGGGATCATGACCTGAGCCAAAGGCAGACGCTTAACTGACTGAGTCACCATAGTAGACTGTCCCAGGTCTTAATTGTTTCCAATTTTTGAGACTTGTTTTATATCCTAGTTCAGCAGTTCTCAAAGTATAGTCTGCAGATCCCTGGAGATTCCCAAGACCCTTTTAGGAAATCTATGAAGTCAAAACTATTTTCATAACAATACTGCGATGTTATTTGTTTTCTCTTCATGTTGCTATTTGCCCTTCTGGTAGGTATAAGTGCTGATGTCCCCAGGAATACAGGCAGTGGATTCCTGTACCAGTCATTGTATTCTTGACCACCACAAACTTGCAGGGGAAAAAATGTACTTTAAAGTGTTCTTGATGAAGCAGTAAAAAATTATAGTTTTAATAAGTCTTGAACCTTGAGAACACATATTTTTATTATTCTTTTTTAAAAAAGATTTTATTTATTTATTTGATAGAGAGAGAGAGATCCCAAGTAGGCAGAGAGGCAGGCAGAGAGAGGGTGGGGACGCGGGCTCCCTGCTGAGCAGAAAGAGCAGAAAGAGATCATGACATGAGCCGAAGGTGGAGGCTTAACCCACTGAGCCACCCAGGCGCCCCTCTTTTTATTATTCTATTTGACAAAATGGAAAGTACACATAGAGTATTTTTGCTGCATTCCAAAGTGTGATTGCTGTCCTATAAAAAAGCATTTGTGTGATTGAGTTGAGAGCAGAATCAGCTTTTTTATTCCCCCATGGGATATTTTCCCCCCCAGGCAACCCCCCACCCCAGAGAAAAACTGACGAACAACCTTGGCTATTCAGTGTTGGGTATTTGGCAAACGCTTTCTTGAAAATGGTTGTAGGAAGCCTGCTTTTTTGAGGAAAACAACTGATAGTAATTGTCAGTGGTAACATTTGAACTTTAAAGAGAAAATTAAAATTTAGGAAATCTTGTATCTGCTACTGTAAGCTTGACAGATTCCTAATACATAGATACAAACCCCCCCCCACATTTTCTAATGATATCGTGGTGATATTAAGTGTCATTTAAAATATATATAGAGAATAGGGATGACTGGGTGACCCAGTCTGTTCAGCCTGTGCCTTACACTCAGGTCAGGATCTCAGGGTCCTGGGATCAAGCCCCATGTTGGACTCCCTGCTCAGCGGGGAGCCTGCTTCTCCTTTTCCCTCTGCCCCTCCCATCCCCCTGCTCATGCTTTCTTTGGTGCTCTCCCTCAGATGAATAAACTCTTAAAAAAATTAAATTAAATTAAAAAAATATTTTTGAAATAATTTTTAAAATTTCTTTTCAGCATAACAGTATTCATTGTTTTTGCACCACACCCAGTGCTCCATGCAATCCGTGCCCTCTCTAATACCCACCGCCTGGTTCCCCCAACCTCCCATCCCCTGCCCCTTCAAAACCCTTAGATATATTTTATAATAAAATCTATTAACATTTGGAAGAGCTGTATAACTCAGTAAACCATTATTTTCCAAATGATTAATAAATGATGTTCCAAATTATGCACGAGCAAAGACTGACTCAAAGCACAAAATAGACAGATGGATTTTAATGTAATGGAGTATGCAAAACTAACTGAGATGGTTTCAGATTTGCACATTTGACCAATCTCTAAGAAATTATCACTTGTTGCATTTTAGGATAGTATCAGAAAAGAACACCCACCATGATTTGAAAAGGCTATTAAAACACACTTCCCTTTTCTAACTGCATATCTGTGTGTCAATGCCTTCCAGCCAAACACCACCAAGAACAGAGCTGTAATTGAACAGGTTGGGTTTATTATTCATTGCCGGGAAGAACAACATACAACCTATGGAGCTGTCTGGCATTTTGATAAGATGGTGTTAGAAAAGACATGGGACTTGGGTTTGCCTTGGGTGATTCTGGGGGAGGGTTTAAGAAAGCAGAGGAAAATAAAAGAAGATGAAAACAGAGAATAAGGCAAATCATAAGAGACTCTTAACTCTAGGAAACAAACTGAGGGTTGCTGGCAGGGAGGTGGGTGGGAAGATGGGGTAACAGGGTGATTGGCATTAAGAAGGGCACTTGATATAATGAGCACTGGGTATTGTATGCAACTGATGAATCACTAAATTCGATCCCTAAACTAATAATATAGTATATATTAACTAAATTGAATTTAAGAAAGAAAGAAAGTCAGTAAACAAGCAGAGCTTTATTCTAGATGGGATGCTGTCAGGAAGTGGGAATAAGTCTTTTTTTTTCCCCTTTTTTAAGATTTATTTATTTTAGGGCAGCGGGGCTACTCAGTCAGTTAAGTGTCTGCCTTCGGCTCAGGTCATGATCCCAGGGTCCTTTTATCAAGCCCCGCATTGGGCTCTCTGCTCAGCAAAGTCTGCTTCTCCCTTTCCTTCTGCCACTCCCCTTGCTTGTGCTTTCTCTCTGTGTGTCAAATAAATAAATAAAATTGTAAGAAAAAGATTTATTTATTTTAGAGAGGAAGAGAGAGAGAGAGTGAGACAGAGTGCAAGGGGAGCAGGGGGAGCACACAGGGTCAAAAGGAGAGGGAGAGGGATAATCTCAGGCAGAATCCCTACTGAGCACAGAGCCCCATGCAGGGCTCAATCTCATGACCCTGAGATCATGACCTGAGCTGAAATCAAAGTCAGATGCTCAACCGACTGAGCCACCAAGGCACCCCTGGAAGAAGGAATAATTCTTAATAAATCTTAGGTACAGTGTAGGGAGTTGAATGGTGACCCCTCAAAAGATATGTCCACATCCCTACCCAAGAACCTGCAAACATTAGCTTATTAAAAAAAAATAAAATAAGGTCTTTGCAGATGTAATTAACTTAGATCTCCAAATGAGGTCAGACTGGATACTCGCCCCCACTTCATAACAAGTATCCTTATAGAGAGGCAGAGGGAGATTTGAGACAGACACAGAGGAGAAGGCCATGGAAAGACAGAGGCAGACACTGGGCTGACATAACCACAGGCCAAGAAACTCTTGGAGTCACCAGGAGCTGGCAGACACAAAGAAGACTTCTCCCCTCGAGCCTTCAGAGGGAGTGTGGCCCTGCCGATAGCTTGATTTCTCACTTCTGTCTCCAGAACTGTGAGGGAATAAATTTCTGTTGCTTCTACCACTGCATCTGTGATGCTTTGTCTCAGTAGCCACAGGAAATCAACACGGAAGGATGGGCTAGAGTGATGCTAGGGCTATAATTGGCAAAGGAGCCAGAATGGTCACATCTTGGGCTTGGACAAGTTCACAGTCATTTTTTAGTGTTGGCCCGTGATGGTCATAGAGCAGTCCTGTGTGCTGCAGATGTCCCGAGACATTGTTTAAGCTCAGG
Organism: Mustela nivalis; assembly: GCF_964662115.1. Classification (NCBI taxonomy): domain Eukaryota; kingdom Metazoa; phylum Chordata; class Mammalia; order Carnivora; family Mustelidae; genus Mustela; species Mustela nivalis. The sequence continues at coordinate 60,923,608 of NC_139027.1, forward strand.
AGGAGCCCGGTGAGGCCAGTTGTGAGTGCCAGGCCAGTCACCAGTAACACCGAGGCCTGGCGGGTCTCCACGGACTGCTTTTCTCTTTCTCATGTGAGAGGATGGACTGTGGCTTTTATCACCAGCTGACAAAACCTATCACAACAGACGGGATGCCGAAGCTGCTGTGAGAATCCAGCTGTGTTCTATTAAGCCAGACGTTCAAGAGATTTACCAAAATGTAACACAGTGTCATTCTCACTAATTACAAAAAATGATTTTTCATAGAAATGTGACTTATGTTGACATACAATGTGATTATTACCATTATTTTAACTAAATAAATAAAGCCTCCCTAAACAAAAGCACTTTGAAATTCTCAGTAATTTTTAAGAGTATAAAGGGGTCCTCAAAGAAAAAATATACTAATTCAAAGAGGTACCTGTACCCCAATATCTACAGTCATCTACACAATATATACAGTCATATATACAATAGCCACATTATAGAAACAGCCCAAGTATCCATCTACTGATGAATGGATAAAGATGTGGCATACATACACAGTGGACTATTACTCGGTCATAAAAAGAATGAAATCTTGCCATTTGCAATGATGTGGATGGAGCCAGAGAGTATAATGCTAAGCGGAATAAGTCAGTTGGAGAAAGACAAATGCTGTATGATTTCACTCATATGTGAAATTTAAGAAACAAAGCAAATGAACGAAGGGGAAGAGAGAGAGAACCACGAAACTGACTCTTTAACTATAGAGAGCAAACTAATGGTTACTAGAGGGGAGGTGAGTGGGGGGATGGGTGAAATAGGTGGTGGGGATTAAGGAGGGCCCTTGTCATGATGAGCACCGGGTGTCATAGGCAAGTGTGAATCACTATATCATTCTCCTGAAACTCGAGTTACACTATATGTTAACTAACTGTATGTCAAATGAAAACTTAAAAAATATAAAATAGATTATCAAAAAATTGAATTAAATTTGAGAGTACAGACTAAACCTTTATACCTTCTTTTTTAAAAAAATTTATTTAAATTCCAGTGGAGCATCTTTTTACGTGTCTGTTAGCCATCTGTATGCCTTGTTTGGAAAAATGTCTTCTGCCCACTTTGAAACTGATTATTTGTTTTGTGGGTGTTGAGTTTTGTAAGTTCTTCATAGATTTTTGGATACTAGCCCTTTATCAGATATGTCATTTGCAAATATCTTCTCCCATTCTGAAGGTGGCCTTTTAATTTTGTTAATTGTTTCCTTCACTGGGCAAAAGCTTTTTGTCTTGATGAAGTTCCAATTGCGCAGTTTTGCTTTTGTTTCTCTTGCCTCAGAGGACACATCTAAGTAAGAAGTTGCTGGGGCAGACGTCAGAGAGGTTGTTGCCTATGCTCTCCTCTAGGATTTTGAAGGACTCCTATCTCACATTTAGGTCTTTCATCCATTTTGAATTTGTAGTGTGTGTTTGGTGTAAGAAAGTGGTCCAGTTTTATTCTTCTGCATGGAGCTGTCCAGTTTTCCCAACACCAATTGTTGGAGAGACTGTCTTTTTTTCCCCTGGATATTCTTTCCTGCTTTGTTGAAGATTACTTGACCATAGAGCTGTGGGTCCATTTCTGGGTTTTCTGTCCAGTTACACTGATCTATGTGTCTGTTTTTGTGCACTACCATACTGTCTTCATCACTACAGCTTTGTAATATATAAATAAAACTTATAAAACCAGTAAAACTTGAAGCCCGGAATTGAGATGTCTCTGGCTTTGTTTGTCTTTTGAAGGTCGCTTTGGCTATTTGGGATCTTTTGTGGGTCCATACGAATTGTAGGCCTGCTCATTCTAGCTCTGTGAAAATGCTGGAGATATTTGGATAGGGGTTGCACTTAATGTGTAGATTGCTTTGGGTAGTAGAGACATTCTAATGATGTTTGTTCTTCTAGTCCATGAGCATTGTTTTTCCATGTCTTTGTGTCATCTTTAATTTCTTTCATCAGTGCCTTATAGTTTTCAGAGCACAGATCTTTTAGCTCTTTGGTTAGGTTTATCACTAGGTATCTTATTGTTTTGTTGTAATTGTCAATGGACTCAATTCCTTAATTTCTCTTTCTGCTGCTTCATTACTGGTGTACAGAAATGCAACAGATTTCTGTATGTTGATTTTGTATCCTGTGACTTTGTAGAACTCATGTATCAGTTCTAGAACTTTTTGGTGGAGTCTTTGTGTTTCCTATGTAGAGTATCATGTCATCTGCAAAGAGTTGAAAGCTTGACTTCTTCCTTGCTGATTTGGATGCCTTTTATTTCTTCTTTTTGTCTGATTGCTGAGGCTAGGACTTTCAGTACTATGTTAGATAGTAATGGTGAGAATGGACATCCCTGTCTTGTTTCTTACTGTAGAAGAAAAGCTCTCTGTTTCTCCCCATTGAAGATGATATTAGCCATGATTTTTTTTTTTTTTTTTTTTTTTTTTTGTATACAGCCTTTCTGATGTTGAGGTATGTTCCCTTAACTCTACTTCATTGAGGGTTTTTATCAAGAATGGATGTTAAACTTTGTCAAATGTTATTTCTGCATCTATGGAGAGGATCATATGGCTCTTAGCCTTTCTTTTATCAATACAGTATTTCACGTTGGTTGATTTGCAAATATTGAAGCAGCCTTGCATCCCAGGAATCAATCCCACTCGACTGTGGTGCATGAATCTTTTAATGTACTACTGGAGTCGATCTGCTAGTGTTTTCTTGAAATTTTTGCATCCGTGTTCATCATGGATATTGGCCTGCAGTTCTCTTCTTTTAGTGGAAACTTGTGTGAGGTTTTAGAATCAGGGTAATGCTGGGCCATAGAATGGGTTTGGAAGTTCTCCTTCCATTTTTATTTTTTGGAATAGTTTAAGAAGAATCGGTATTAACTCTTCTTTAAATGTTTGGTAGAATTCTACTTTGAAGATATCTGGACCTGAATATTTGTTTCTTGGGAGATTTTTGATTATTGATTCCATTTCGTTGCTGGCTATGAGTCTGTTCAAGCTTTCAATTTCTTCCTGTTTCTGTTTTGTTAGTTTATATGTTTATATGTTTCCAGGAACTGATGAATTTCTTCCAGGTTGTCCAATTTGCTGGCATATGGGTTTTTTTTTTAAATATTCTAATTGTTTGTATTTCTGTGGTGTTGGTTATGTCTCCTCTTCCATTTGTGACATTATTTATTTTGCTCCTTTCTCTTTTCTGTTTGATAACTCTGATTAGGGGGCTTTTAATTTCATTAATTTTGTCAAGGAACTAAATCCTGGTTTCAATGATCTCTTCTACTGTTTTTGTTTGTTTGTTTGTTCTATATCATTTACTTCTGCTCTCATCTTTATTGTTTCCCTTCTGCTGGCATTAGGCTTTATTTGTTGTTCTTTTTCTAGCTCCTTTACGTGTAAGGTTAAGTTGTTTATTTGAGATTTTTCTTGCTTCTTGAGGTAGGCCTGTATTGCTACATACTTTCCTCTTGTGACTGCTTTTGCTGCATCCCAGAAGTTTTGAACAGTCATGTTTTCATTTTCATTGTTTCTATATCACTTCTGATTTTCTGGTTGACCCATTCATTCTTTAGTAACATGTTGTTTAACCTCCATGTATTTGTGTTCTTTCCACTTCTTTTTCTCTTGTGGTTGACGTCACTTATCACAGCTTTGTGGTCAGAAAATATGCATGGTATGATCTCAATCTGTTTGTACTTGTTGAGGCCTGATTTGTGACCTGGTATGTGATCTATTCTGGAGAATGTCCCATGTACACTTGAGAAGAATGTGTATTCTGCTGCTTTAGGATGGAATGTTCTAAACATATCTGCTAAGTCCATTTGGTTCTATGTGTCATTTAAAGGCCTTGTTTCCTATTGATCTTCTGCTTAGATGATATGTCCATTGCTATGAGTGGGGTGTTCAAGTCTCCTGCTATTATTGCATTATCATCAATGAGTTCCTTTATGTTTGTTATTAATTGTTTTATATATTTAGGTGCTCCCACATTGGGGCATAAATATTTACAGTTGTTAGATCTTCTTGTTGGCTGGTCCCCTTTGTTATGAAAGAGTGTACTTCTTCATCTCTTGTTACTTTCCTTGGTTTAAAATCTAGTTTGTCTGATGTAAGTATTGCTACTCTGGCTTTCCTTTAATGTCCATTTGCAGGATAAATGTTTTTCCACCCTCTCCCTTCAATTTGCAAGTGTCTTTAGTTCTAAAATGAGTCTCCTGTAGGCAGCATATAGATGTGTCTTGGTTTTTTAAATCCTCCTGACCCTTCATGTCTTGATTATATTGTTAGTCTATTTGCATTTAGGGTAATTATTGATAGATATGTATTTAGTGCCATTTTATTATTTGCTTTGTTGTTATTTCTGGAGATTTTTGCTGTTCCTTTCTTGTCTTTTTTGCTTTTGGTCTTTCCTTTCTACTCAAAGAGTTCCTTTTAATGTTTCTTCCAGGGCTGGTTTAGTGGTCACAAGTGCCTTCAGTTTTTGTTTGTCTGGGAAAACTCTTTATCTGTCCTTCCATTCTGAATGATAGCCTTGCTAGATAGAGTATTCTTGGCTGCAGATTTTCCCCATTCTGCATGTTGAATATATCCTGCCCCTGTCTTCTGGCTTGTCAAGTTTTGTTGAGAAATCTGCAACTAGCCTTATGGGTCTTCCTTGTAAGTCAGTGACTTCTTCTGTTTTGCTGTTTTTAGAATTATTTCTTCATCACTCTATTTTGCAAATTTTACTACACTAGGTGTTGGTGTTGGCTTGCTTTTATTGATTTTGATGGTGTTTGTCATGCCGCTTGGCTCTGGATGTCTGTTTCCTTCCCCAGATTAGGGAATAAAATCTACAATTTCCTTAAATAACCCTCTGCTCCCCTTTATCTCTCTTCTTCTGAGACTCCTATGATACAAGGCCATTAGGTTTGATGGAGATACTGAGTTTTCCAAGTCTATTCTCATATTCCACAATTGTCTCTTTTGTTCAGTGTCATTATTTTCCATTATTTTGTTTTCTATACCACTTTTTCATTCCTCTGCTTCTTTTATCCTTGTGGTCATTACATCTAGTTGGTTTCAAATCTCAGTTATTGTATTTTTCATTTTCAACTGATTCATTTTTAACACTTTTATGTTTTTGTTAAGGACCTCCCTGAAGTCTTTCATTCTTTTCTTAAGCCCATCTAGTATCCTTATGATTGTTGCTTTAAATTCTCCATCAAGCATGTTACTTATATTTGTTTCACTTAGATCTCTGGCCATGAATTTATCTAATTTTTCACTGTGATATTATCCTCTTTTGTGTGTTAGAAGAGTCTGTTATGTTTCCTGCTCCTAAGAGTAACGGCTTTATGAAGAAGAGGTCATAGTGTTCAGTCCTGGCACTTCAGGGAGTGTGTCTGGTGCATGTTGCATGTGGTCTACTGTTGTGTTTTGGCTGCTCTATCCCTCAGTGCTGTCACCTGCAGAGGCTCTCCTTGCCTCCAGTGGACAGCATTTGATTCTTGGACAGAATGTGGAGAGCTTTTACTGTGTGCTCTTGTCTGCTTGTTAAATAAGACCTGATACTCTTTCTCTCAGACCAAGGCCCTGCAGAACTCTCTGGTTGTGAGACAGGGTGTGGGCAGCAATTTCTGCTGGTCTTCTTGTAGTAGGACCACCCACTGGGAATGAGGCAAACTTGACCGGGAAGGGTAGTAGCGGCAGAATTTAGGGATGTGGGACCGGGTGTAAGTGGGCTGGCAGCCAGTGTCAGCCCTTACTGTTTACTACAGGTGTCTCTCTGTCTTTGCAGAAGGGTGGGGGAGGGAAGTGGCACCAGCCAGCTGTTTTGTCCCTGAGAGGCATCTCTGTGTTTGCTGCCTCTCAGGGAAGAACTCCAAGAAAAGTGAATAGTCATCCCCCTGTGCATCCCAGGAGTTTCTCAGATGGCTGTTTCCACACTCTTTGCCTCGGGGTTGTTTGTCTGCATTCTCTTCAGGATCAGTGTAGTCCTCTGGGCTCTATCACACCAAAACCTGCTGGCTTTGAAAACTCCAGGCTTTAGGGACAGGCTGTGGTGGGCACCTGTGCTGGTCTTCTGGGGTAGGGTCCTGCCATGCTGGGACAGATGCAAGCAGTGGTCCCAGAGCCCAGCGGTGTGGGACTTGGTGTAAGCAAGTTAGGCACCAGTGTTGGTGCTGCACTACTTCCCACAGGTGGCTCTGCATCTATGTTGAGGGGAGAGGGAGGAAAATGGCACCCACCCTCTCCTTCACCCCTGGATAGGCTTTTCCCTGTACTCTGTCTCTCAGGAATGGACTCCAAGAAGAGTGGGTAATCTCCCTTCTATGTGCCCCAACTGTTCTTCAGATTGCTGTTTCTACACCATCTGCCCCCGACCCCAGGGTTGTTTACTTGCCTTCTCTCCAGGAGTAGGGCTCTATCCTAGCCAAGGATATCTGCCAACCTTTAAAACCTGGTGGTTCCACAAACTCATGAAAACCAGCCCCTCTTGTTTTCCCAATGATTTTGGGAAGTGTTCTTCTTCTTCTTCTTCTTCTTCTTCTTCTTCTTCTTCTTCTTCTTCTTCTTCTTCTTCTTCTTCTTAAGAATCTAAAGAGTCAAGTTCTGGTAAGTATCAAGTTTTAGAAATGATGATTTTATTTATTTATTTGATAGAGAGAGACACAGTGAGAGAGGGAACACAAGTAGGGAGAGTGAGAGAGGGAGAAGCAGGCTTCCCATTGAGCAGAAGCCCAATGTGGGGCTTGATCCCAAGGACCCTGGGATCATGACCTGAGCCAAAGGCAGATGCTTAACACCTGAGCCACTCAGGTGCCCCGGAAAGTGTTCTTCTTATGCATATTCCTGTGTGCTCCTCTCTCGCCTTCCTCTATGACCTGGGCTTCCTCCCCTCCACAGTACCTGTAATCCGTTTCTTCCCCAAACCACATTTATGCATTTCCTGCCTTCCTCAATGTGACCTCTTCTCTTCCGTGAGTTGCTCAGTTTGTTTTGTTAGTCCTAGGGTTGATTTCTGGGGTATTTAGGATGATTTGATAGTTATCTAGTTGTGTTGGATAGATAAGATGAGCCTAGAGTCCTCCTCCTATGCCTCCATCTTAACCCCTCCCCATTTTTAAGTCTTTTAATGTAGATTACCAAATGCAAAAAGAAAAAAAGAGTATAAAGAGGTTCTGAGATAAAAAGTGTTAATCACTGGTCTAGCTTATTGTCAGTTTTTGAAAATATGCTATGTGTCCTAATTTTTAGAGAGAGGGTTCCATATATGTCCACTAATTCAAACTTCCTAATTCTCATCATGTATTTCTTTACTAAGGTTGTTTTGTTTTGTTTTGCTCTAGGTCCAACATGAGGCTTGAACTTATAACCCTGAGATCAAGAGTTGCATGGTGTACTGACTGATCCAGCCAGGGGCCCCTCTTTGCTAGGTTTTTGAATGCCTGACCCGCCAATGATCTGGAGAGCTGAAATTTCACACTTTGATGATTAACTTGTCAATTTCTTCCTGTAGTTCTATCAATGTTTACTTTGTATATTTCAAAGGTACTTGATTAAAGCAGATTGTCTGTCTTACTAGCTATGTGATCTAGGATAATTTACTTATTCCCTCTGGGCTTTATTTTTCCAATTTGTAATATGTGGATAATAATGGTATTACCTAATACAGTTGTTATCACTAAATATTTGCTGTTGATACCTTCAATAGCAGTGATTAGTGTAGGAGCAGAAAAGAACAGTTGGATTTATTCAATTGAACTTCTGGCCAGGGAAAATGTTGGGGGGAAGAAACATTAGTGAATAAAGATAGCAAGGTGGAAAAGTAATAGTGGAGCATGTAGGCTGGATAAGAAGAGAGGTGACAAGCCTGAGCTGTATGGGCAAGGTGCCCTGGGCATCTTAATTAGAGTGAAGAACAAACATGTGAGAGGGGGTACTGAGTGAGCTAGTGAGACAATTAGTAGGGTAAATCTGAGGTCTGATGGGATGTCCCAGATGTGAGCAGAAGGAAGGGGTTAGGGTAATGGACTGATCATCTACATGGCTGCTAAAGCCACACAGAGCAGTACCAGGGATGGTACTGGATGGAAATGAGAACCTAAAGTCTCTATATAGGTGACAGTGGAGAAGCAAGATTGCAAAAACAGGATAGGTGATGCTTTGAGAGCGGTACTGGCAGCAGAGTGAATGCCAGTTCTGTATGCAGTATGGGGACTTGGAGAATGAGACCCTGCACTAGAGGCAAATACAGGGTAAACACTTTCAGGAGAGCAAGCTTTCAGGGCAAAGGGATGAAGGGGCTTCATGGGGGTAGTGGGGAGCGCATTTACTGTGGAACAGAGCAAAGTGTAATGCCTGGGGGAGGGAAGAGTGGGCCAGTGGGTCAAAGGAGAGAAAACACAGGACTTTTCATTTTGACCAAGGATGAGAAAGTGTGAGGCATGCTGGGATTGGCCGTCTGCAAAGTTCTGAATAATATTCTAGACAATGAGGCCCGGAACAGGGCCCAAGATAGTGTCAGTTTCTTAACGGTTCAGGAAAGAAGGAGGCCAAGGAGAGACAGTGACAGATAAATTGACAAGAGGACTTTTTATTTAAAAATTTTTTTTACTTACTATTTTTAATTTTTAATTTAAGTTCCAATTGGTTAACATGGAGTATAATATTAATTTCAACTGAATTTAGTGATTACTTATATTCGACACCTAGTGCTCATCATAAGTGTCCTCCTTAATACCCATCACCCACTTAACACTTCCCCTTGCTCATGTCCTCCCCAGTAACCTTCAGTTGGTTCTCTAAGTTAAGGGTCTGTTTTCTGGTTTGCCTCTCTCTTTTCTTCTCCCTACATTTATCTGTTTGTTTTTTTAAATTCCACATATGGGTGAAATCATATGGTATTTGTCTTTCTCTGACTGACTTATTTCATTTAGCGTAATAGTCTCTACCTCCATCCACATCATTGCAAATGGCAAGATTTCATTCTTTTTTATGGCTGAGTAATGTTCTGTTGTATTTATACCACATCTTTTTTATCCATTCATCAGTCGATGAACATTTGTGCTCTTTCTATAGCTTGACCATTGTAGCTAATTCTGCTGTAAACATCAGAGTGTATGTATCCCTTCAAATCAGTATTTTTGTATCCTTTGGGTAAATACCTATTAGTGCAATTGCTGGGTCATAGGGTAGTTCCATTTTTAACTTTTTGAGGAACTCCATACTGTTTTTCAGAGTTGCTGTACCAGTCTGCATTCCCACCGATAATGTAAGAGGGTTCCCCATTCTCCACATCCTTACCAACACTTGTTTCCTGTGCTGTTAATTTTACCCATTCTGACAGGCATGAGATAATATCTCATTGTAGTTTTGATTTGTATTTTCCTGATGACGAGTGATGCTGGGCATCTTTTCATGCCTCTGCTAGCCATCTGTATGTCTTGTTTGGAAAAATGTCTATTCATGTGTTCTGCCCATTTTTTAAACTGGATTATTTGTTTTGTGGGTTGTTGAGTTTTCTAAGTTCTTTAAAGATTTTGGATACTAGCCCTTTATCAGATATGTCAGTTGCAAATATCTTCTCCCATTCTGAAGGCTGCCTTTTAATTTTGTTGTTTCCTTCACTGTGCAGAAGCTTTTTATCTTGACGAAGTTCCAATTGTGCAGTTTTGTTTTTGCTTCTTTGCCACAGGGGACACATCTAGTAAGAAGTTGCTATGGTTGATGACAAAGAGTTTGCTACCTGTGTTCTCCTCCAGGATTTTGATTGTTTTTTTGCCTCACATTTAGGTCTTTTATATTTTTGAGTGTGGTGTAAGAAAGTGGTCCGGTTTCATTCTTCTGCACGGAGCTGTCCAGTTTTCCCAATACCATTTGTTGGAGAGACTGTCTTTTTTCCACTGGATATTCTTTCCCACTTTATTGAAGATTACTTGATCATAGACTTATGGGTCCATTTTGTGTTTTCTCTTCTGTTCCATTGATTTGTCTGTTTTTTGTGTACTACCATACTGTCTTGATCACTGCAGCTTTGTAATATAACTTGCAGTCCAGAATTGTGATGCCTCTGGCTTTGCTTGTCCTTTTGAAGGTTGTTTTGGCTATTTGAGATCTTTTGTGGGTCCATACAAATTTTAGGCCTGCTCATTCTAGCTCTGTGAAAAATGTTGGTGGTATTTGGATAAGGATTGCATTAAATGTGTAGAATTTTTTTCGGTAGTATAGACATTTTAGCAATGTTTGTTCTTTCAATGCACAAGCAGAGGATTTTTTCCATGTCTTTGTGTCATCTTCAATTTCTTTCATCAGTGCTTTATAGTTTTCAGAGCATAGATCTCTTACCTCTTTGGTTAGGTTTATCTCTAGGTATCTTATTGTTTTGTTGTAATTGTCAATGGGCTCAATTTTTTATTTCTCTTTCTGCTGCTTCATTACTGGTGTATAGAAATGCAACAGATTTCTGTATATTGATTTTGTATCCTGTGACTTTACAGAACTCATGTATCAGTTCTAGAATTTTTTTGTTGGAGTCTTTGTGTTTCCTATGTAGAGTATCATGTCATCTGCAAAGAGTGAAAGCTTGACTTCCCCTTGCTGATTTGAATGCCTTTTATTTCTTCTGGTTGTCTGATTGCTGAGGCTAGAAATTCCGGTACTATGTTACATAGTAATGGTGAGAATGGATATGCCTGTCTTGTTCCTTACTATAGAAGAAAAGCTCTCTGTTTTTCCCCATTGAAGATGATATTAGCCATGATTTTTTGTATACAGCCTTTCTGATGTTGAGGTATGTTCCCTCTAAACTCTATTTCATTGAGGGTTTTTATCAAGAATGGTTGTTAGGGATGCCTGGGTGTCTGCCTTCAGCTTGGTCATGATCTCAGGGTCCTGGGACTGAGCCCTGCATTGGGGTCCCTGCTCTGTCAGAAGCCTTTTTCTCCCTCTCTCTCTCTACCCACCATTCCCCCTGTTTGTGCTCTCTCTCTGTCAAATAAATAAATAAAATCTTTTTAAAAGAAAGAATGAATGTTAAACTTTGTCAAATGTTATTTTTGTATCTATGGAGAGGATCATATAGCTCTTACTCTTTCTTTTATCAATATAGTATTTCACGTTGGTTGATTTGCAAATATTGAAGTAGCCTTGCATCCCAGGAATCAATCCCACTCGACTGTGGTGCATGAATCTTTTAATGTACTACTGGAGTCGATCTGCTAGTATTTTCTTGAAAATTTTGCATCCGTGTTCATCATGGATATTGGCCTGCAGTTCTCTTCTTAGCGGAAACTTGTGTGAGGTTTTAGAATCAGGGTAATGCTGGGCCATAGAATGGGTTTGGAAGTTCTCCTTCCATTTTTATTTTTTGGAATAGTTTAAGAAGAATCGGTATTAACTCTTCTTTAAATGTTTGGTAGAATTCTACTTTGAAGATATCTGGACCTGAACATTTGTTTCTTGGGAGATTTTTGATTATTGATTCCATTTTGTTGCTGGCTATGAGTCTGTTCAAGCTTTCAATTTCTTCCTGTTTCTGTTTTGTTAGTTTATATGTTTCCAGGAACTGATGCATTTCTTCCAGGTTGTCCAATTTGCTGGCATATGGGTTTTTTTTTTTTTAATATTCTAATTGTTTGTATTTCTGTGGTGTTGGTTATGTCTCCTCTTCCATTTGTGACATTATTTATTTTGCTCCTTTCTCTTTTCTGTTTGATAAGTCTGATTAGGGGGCTTTTAATTTCATTAATTTTGTCAAGGAACTAAATCCTGGTTTCAATGATCTCTTCTACTGTTTTTGTTTGTTTGTTCTATATCATTTACTTCTGCTCTCATCTTTATTGTTTCCCTTCTGCTGGCATTAGGCTTTATTTGTTGTAAGGTTAAGTTGTTTATTTGAGATTTTTCTTGCTTCTTGAGGTAGGCCTGTATTGCTACATACTTTCCTCTTGTGACTGCTTTTGCTGCATCCCAGAAGTTTTGAACAGTCATGTTTTCATTTTCATTGTTTCTATATCACTTCTGATTTTCTGGTTGACCCATTCATTCTTTAGTAACATGTTGTTTAACCTCCATGTATTTGTGTTCTTTCCACTTCTTTTTCTCTTGTGGTTGACGTCACTTATCACAGCTTTGTGGTCAGAAAATATGCATGGTATGATCTCAATCTGTTTGTACTTGTTGAGGCCTGATTTGTGACCTGGTATGTGATCTATTCTGGAGAATGTCCCATGTACACTTGAGAAGAATGTGTATTCTGCTGCTTTAGAATGGAATGTTCTTTTTTTTTTTTTTTAAGATTTATTTATTTATTTATTTGACAGAGAGAAATCACAAGTAGACGGAGAGGCAGCCAGAGAGAGAGAGAGAGAGGGAAGCAGGCTCTCTGCTGAGCAGAGAGCCCGATGCGGGACTCGATCCCAGGACTCTGAGATCATGACCTGAGCCGAAGGCAGCGGCTTAACCCACTGAGCCACCCAGGCGCCCTAGGATGGAATGTTCTAAACATATCTGCTAAGTCCATTTGGTTCTATGTGTCATTTAAAGGCCTTGTTTCCTATTAATCTTCTGCTTAGATGATATGTCCATTGCTATGAGTGGGTTGTTCAAGTCTCCTGCTATTATTGTGTTATGTTTGTCCTTTATGTTTGTTATTAATTGTTTTATATATTTAGGTGCTCCCATGTTGGGGCATAAATATTTACAGTTGTTAGATCTTCTTGTTGGCTGGTCCCCTTTGTTATGAAAGAGTGTACTTCTTCATCTCTTGTTACTTTCCTTGGTTTAAAATCTAGTTTGTCGGGGCACCTGGGTGGTTCAGTCGGTTAAGCGACTGCCTTTGGCTCAGGTCATGATCCTGGAGTCCCGGGATCGAGTCCCACATCAGGCTCCCTGCTCAGCAGAAGTCTGTTTCTCCCACTGACTTCTCTTCTCTCATACTCTCTTTCTTTCATTGTCTCTCTCTGCCTCTCAAATAAATAAATATTTAAAATAAAATAAAATAAAATCTAGTTTGTCTGATGTAAGTATTGCTACTCTGGCTTTCCTTTAAAGCTCATTTGTAGGATAAATGTTTCTCTACCCTCTCCCTTTAATTTGCAAATGTCTTTAGTTCTAAAATGAATCTCCTGTAGGCAGTATATAGATGTGTCTTGGTTTTTTATAATCCTCCTGACCCCTCATGTCTTGATTATATTGTTAGCCTATTTGCATTTAGGGTAATTATTGGTAGATATGTATTTGGTGCCATTTTATTATTTGTTTTGTTGTTATTTCTGGAGATTTTCGCTGTTTCTTTCTTGTCTTTTTTGCGTTTGGTCTTTCCTTTCTACTCAAAGAGTCCCCTTTAATGTTTCTTCCAGGGCTGGTTTAGTGGTCACAAGCTTTTTCAGTTTCTGTTTGTCTGGGGAAACTCTTTTCTTTCTTTCTTTCTTTCTTTTCTTTTTTTTTTTTAAAGATTTTATTTATTTATTTGACACACAGAGAGAGAGATCACAAGCAGGCAGAGAGGCAGGAAGAGAGAGGAGGAAGCAGGCTCACTGCCGAGCAGAGACACCAATGTGGGGCTCTATCCCAGGACCCT